>NW_007250555.1:1914-41825 GCF_000164805.1 Carlito syrichta
CCGGGGGGTGGGTGTGGAGGGGGGCTGTCGCTTGTGCTGTTGTTCTGAGAAGCGAATCGGTCGTCCTTGGTCAGAAGGGTGTTCCAGCGCCCGCAACCATCGCTGTGTGGCATGGAAGCGGCTGTCTTCATAAGGGGACACCTGTCTGTCCTCGTCCTTGACGGTTCATTGAACCCTCACAGCGACCCTGGTGGTCGTTATACACGTGCCATATTATTTTTGTTTTTATTTTGCAGTGCAGGGGATTTCATGAGGGTGGACACCCCAGGGAACAAGCTAGGAGGTGAGAGGGTAGAAGGCTCATCCAGGTGGGCTTGACTCCCTGTCTCTTGCTCTTCCTGATAGCAGACTTCCCTGAAATCTTGAGAGCACTTATTCAGAGGGGTCAGTGCTCAGATCTCCCTACGTGACCGTGAAGTGAACGTGGATAGATCTCACCAAGTGGTAACTCTATCCTGAGATTTGTGCAGTCTCCAGTTCCATGGTTGGACTGAGGCTTCTGGACTCTCCAGCGCGGTTTAGGCTGCCTCTTCCCTCAAGGGTACAGATTCCTATTCGGGGGCGGTGATGTCCAGTAGAAAGTTGATGAAAAACACAAGCCTCCTTTAGAATTTTTTAGCAGCTACAGGCAGAAGAGGCAGGCAGAGCCAGTTTTGCTGATGTGTTTTCCTTGAGTCATTGCATTCAAAATGTTATCTTGACTCGTGGCGCTGGCCACACTCAAGGTGTTTAGTGGTTGCATGCAGCTAATGGCTACAGTATTGGATAGCACGTTTCTGGTGAATTCCCAAAGAGTCAGGCTTAGGGTGCTAGATGAAAGTTTCAGGTAAAGTGAATTTGTTTTTCAGGCCAAGTCCCAGCCCTTCTGAAAGAAAGCAACTGTGACAAGAGGCTGGAAAGAGGGAGTCCATGCCAGGTCCTGCCACTGAGAACAGCCTGTTTGACAGAAACCTGTTTCAGGGCTTCAGGGCAGAGGCAGAAGATTCTACAAGGATGCAAGTTCTCACCTGAGGTAGTTCTTGGTTCCCTGCATAGCATGAGTAAGACTTATAATGTTACCACATTCAGGAGCTGTTACGGACTGTGTCACCAGGGATGATGTGTACTAACTTGCAGAACGTGGTGACCTGGGGTTGAGAGGGTTGACTGTCAAGCTGAGGAGAAAAAGGTACTTTACTAGAGGGCTGGTGAGGCCATGGTGTCCAGAGAAAATATAGTCAGCTGACAAAATCCTAAATGACACCCCATTTTCTTCATTTTTCCGTTACTTTTTCTGCACTTTGAGTAGCTGTCACACCACGTTCATTACTACATGTGACATTTAGAGTTATGCTGACACTCCTTTCTTGAACATAGATAATAACAAATGATACCAGAGGGAGAGAACTTTTTATGCTGGAAAACCCAAAATATGAGGGGGGGCCCCCCGCCCAAAAAAATCAGTTATCTTTTAGAGGGCAGACCCCTTGTAGTACAGGTTTTTCCCCGCAAGTGTTCTAGGAACCCACCAGCATCAGTGTACCAGCTAGCAGTATTGTGAGAGGCTGTGTTCGGCTTCAGTTATTATAATTTTTTTTTTTTTTTTTTTTTGGCAACTTAACACGTTTGCCCATTTCATTATGGTGGCTTATGAGTGCACTTGCCCACCCCACCCTGAGTATTCATCAGTTTTTGACAAAAAATGACATGACCTCCATACCCCACCCTCTCTATTCACCTGATCTCACCCAGATCTGTTTCTCTGGGAAAAGTCTTCAAAGGGAAACATCTTGTGGGTGTGGAAGAGGTGAAATAAAAAACAGCACAAGCACTAAAAGGCACCAACATTGACGAGCCTAGAAACTGTTTTGAGCAGTGGAACAAGTGTCTCGATAGGCTTCTTGAATCAAACGAAGAGTGCTTTGAGGGTGACTGAAGTTTGAACATGTAAAAATAAGTACACCATTTTTTTACTAAATAAATTCTGGGGCTTTTTGGGTTCCTCCTCTTATGGAGCCTGAAATTAATGACTTGTGTATAGTCACCCAGGGCAGACCCAGGAACTAAGCATGGTTCTGTTCACACACAGGTCACTGTCATAAGCATCTTATCAAAAGGTCTTTTAAGAATCGGCAACCATTGTTGAACAAAAATTTGAAAAACATATTCCTTGTATACAACATTTCATCTTTACTTTAGAGTTTTCTGTGGAAGCTCTAACTCAGGGTGTAAAGACAGTAAGAATTTGCTTACTAATTCCACCTGAGTTGTTTTTTGGGGGGATATTATGTTGAATGAGGATAGAGGGTTTCACCTCTGTGTACCTGAACATGTGAAGTTAATCTTCTGTTGTATTATTTTAACAAATTTGACAGGTAGTCACAAGGAACATAAATTGTTACTAAATTAACAAAATACAGTTTTTACCACATCCAGTGAAAAATGCAGGGTTAAGTGGACTTAATATCAGAGATGAATGCGTTCAAGTGCTGCTACCTTTGTGTGGTCCTTCTCTTCCTTTTCAAGAGTCAAAGTGACATTCCCCATTGGGAAACCTTTTCTCCAGTTGGGTGTGATGAGAATTTTAGGCAGGTGAGCACAGACACATCTCGATAATGTTGAGATTACGTACCAGTAAAACCATTGTAAATGTCATAATTGAGAACTCCTCTAAAGGAATTATAAGGCAGAACAAGTCTCTCATGACCCCCTTGTTCTTTCCTCTTCTCCAGGTGAACTTTCTGGCCTCTACTCTCTTCAAGGAGCAGCAGTAAATGAACATGGCTCAGGTGAGTTTGGTTCTTAATAATCAGTTTGTTTTACAAACATTTATAAGGGCTTTTTAAAGATTTTGTAAGGGTTTATGTATCTGTATTTTAATATGATAAAGTAGACACAGAAGTGGGTCAGACACATTCATAGAAGATACAGAAATACAGAAGACTAGCAGAGCAGAGGCGGCATGTGGGTAGATAGATGCAGGTCCTCTGCTGGTACACATTTACCAAATTGAACTCCACATTTATTTCTGAGGTGTTTACTTACCTTGGCAGAGGGTCAGACATTATGTAACGGTTTACATTGATGAGAAAGATAAAGCAAACTGATTCCTCATGAAATATAGATGTAATTGTTCTACAAGTAGGTGATTAACTCATTACATAGCATAGAATGTTTTCTTTACTTTTTCCTCTATAGAATTAGAAAATGTCATGTTGAGCACTAACTCACTTGTTACTCACTCACTTCTCAAGAATTCAAAATGGGGTTAAATTAGACATTTTGGCAATGAATCAACTGAATGTCTTTAAAAATAACACTCCATAAATATTCTGAGTATCCATGATATTCAGGTTTTTTAGCAGATGATGTAAAATTCTGTTCTTTTTCAGATGTCTCCACAGTTTGCATTCAACTTCAAATGTCTGTGTGACACCTTGGTTTTTCTTCCCACTTGCCTGTGGCTTTCAGTGACCCTACTGGATTATAATCAAATCCAGTGGGCATTATCTTATCCTTTCTTTACTTGACTTTTCTTCACCTCTTGCCTCCGCTTCTCACTCTGTCCTGGAATGTTTCTCTGTGAGTGATACTTTCCACTGGCCTATCCTTCCCCTGCTGCTGTCTCCATGGACTCATCATCTTCTCTTGTCCTACTGACTTTGAATATGTCATCCCATTGCCTTCTGTTCTTCATGGTTTCTCATTTGAAATCCACTTTGAATATGATAGGTTGCTTCTCCCTTGCGGCTTTCAAGATTATCTGTCTTTGGCTGTTTTAAAACTTTGATTATACTGTATCCAGGTGTGGATTTCTTTCTCCAAGATTATCTTACTTGTAGTTGAGGTTATGGAGTGTGTAGATTAATCATGTCCTTCACATTTTTGGAACCTCTTGGCCACTGTTACTTCAAAAATTGTGTTAGACCCTTTCTGTCTCCCTTCTCTGTCCTGTACTCTCATTATGCATATGTTGGTAAGCTTGATGTTGTCCTATGGTTCATTTTTTTGTTATTACTTTTTTCTTTCTGTTTCTCACTGCACAGTCTCAATGGACGTGTTATCTTAGTTGCTTCACTCTTTTTTCCACCTACTCAGCTCCGCTGTTGAATGGACTTTTTTGGTGAAATGTTCATTTTAGTTATTGTGCTCTTTACTTTTAGAGTTTCTGTTTGGTTCCTTTTTATAATTTCTGCCTCTTTATGTCTTTATTTGGTGACACACTTCCCTTCAGTTCTTAGATATCATTTCTTTTAGGTCTTTAACCATATTTAAAATAACTGATTTAAAGTCATTGTCTAGTTAAGTCCAATATCCACTTCCTCAGGAGCAATTTCTGTTGATTACTTTTTTCCTGCATATGGGTCTTACTTTTTTTTTCTTGTTTTGTAATTTTTTTTTTAAGTTGGAGTCTCACTCTTTGCCACCCAGACTGTAGTGCAGTGGCATGCTCATGGCCACAGCAGCCTCGACCTGCTGGCCTCAAGCAGTCCTACCGCTTCAGCCTTCCAAGTAGCTGTAACTAGAGATGCATGCCAGCACACCAGCCTAGATTTTGTGATTTATTGTAGAGATGAGGTCTCGCCAAGTTACCTAGGCTGGTCTCGAATCCCTAGACTCAGACAATTCTCTCGCCTCGGTCTTCCAAAGTGCTGGGATTACAGGCTGAGCCACTGCACCTGGCCTTGTTTTATAATTTTTTTTTGTTGAAAACAGGACATTTTAGTAAAATATGGCAACTGTAGAAGAATTTTTATCCTCCCAGGGGTTTTTGTTGAAATCTGTCCAGTGACTTTTTTTTTTTGAATTGGAGTCTCATTCTGTCACCCAGGCTGGAGTGAGGTGGCATGTTCACTGCCACCGCAGTCTCCATCTGCTGGTCTCAGGCGATCCTTCCACTGCATTCTTCCAAGTAGCTGGCACCACAGTTACATGCCACCATGCCCGGCTTATTTTCTGATTTATTGTAGAAACAAGGTCTTGCTATGTTTTCCAGGCTGATCTCAAACCCCTGGGCTCAGGCAATCCCTCTTGCCTCCACCTCCCAAAGTGCTGGGATTATAGGCATGAGCCACTGTGCCTGGCCTGTCCAGTGACTTTTTAAAACGAATTCAGTAGTGCCTGTATTTGTTGTGTGTGGCAGCAGAAGTCTCTGCAGAAATTTCCTTAAATGCCTGAAACCAAGCAAGTGTCCTAGTCTTTTCCAGGGGCCTTGTGAGTGCTGTGGCATTTCTCCAGCAGTCATCCAGGCCATTTACAACTCTATATTAGTCCTCACTTCCTACTTTCTCCAAACCTTAAGGTCACTCAGAAGTGACAGCTTAGAGCCTTCTCATGTCCTTCCTGAGCGTATCACAGTTCTGGGCACATTCTCAGCTCAGTGCATGTAAGTGGGCTTCTATATTCTCAGGAATATATCAGAGTTTTTCAAACCTTTATGGACATTTCATCCTCCAGCTTGTCCTTTAAATAAAGCTTTTTATTAGGTGATTACTTACCCCAACAGTTTATCCACCACCCAGCGAGCAGGGAGGTTAAAGTTGCCTTTGAATGTTTTTGACTAATGCCTTGGAACACTGGTTTTTTCATCCAGGGTGGAAACTCTCAGTTAGTTCAGTAATCAGCCTTGTAAGTGAGGTCTTCCAGGGAACCATCCTATTAAGTCAAATAATGACAGTTTTCTGGGAACAGGCCTTTGACAACTCGAACCCACTTCTGACTCCTCCAGTGGTTGCCAGGCTACTGGTTTTTGCTCTTATCTCAGATGATTGGTTCTCAAAGCTAATGTGGAACTGGAGAGAGATGGATGAAAATAGGACAAGTTAAGATGATGCAGAACTCTGGTTCTCCCAATGTTGCAGCCTTTTTAAAAAACATTTTCAATTTTTTTTTTTCAATTGAAGTTTCACTGTGTCATCCATGCTCGAGTGATATGGCTACTACAACCTCAACCTGCTGGGCTCAGGCGATCCTTCCATCTTAGCCTTCCTAGTAGCTAAAACTATGGTGTGTGCCACCACACCCAGCTAATTTTTTGGTTTATTATGAGGCGAGGTTTTGCCATGTTGCCCAGGCTGTTCTCGAACCCCTGAACTCAGGAAGTCCTCTGGGATTACAGGCATAATGTATACTTTTTTTTGGTATAAATATTCTTGTAGAGATTGCTTGAAGCCTTTGATGAGCTTGCAGAAAAAGTTGATTCTGCAATTGCTGCGTTTCTCATTATTTTTATGGAAGAGAGAATTTTCTCATCTTCAGTATTTTTGCTGATATCACTTGTTGGCTTGAATTTGAAGTCTTTTGGTATAGAAACTTTCCGTTTTCTTAGTTTCTAAGTTTTCTCCTCTGGATTCTATACTATTTTTCAGAAACCTTGTTCTCTGACTTCTTGCCTGTACGTCTTCTGCCAGCCTCTTTAATATATGTGGTCCTCAAGTGTTTTTGTTTTGGTACTCTTCCCTTAATCCCAATGTGCTCAAGGAGCTGTCCGATTGTCTCTAATAACTTCAGTTACCAGCTAGAATGCTAATGACTCCTAACTGTTTGTCTTCATCCTAGACTTGCCTTCTGTGCTCTGAAATCATGTATATTGGTTTAAAGGGCAGTTCCAGCTTTATGTCTCACACACCCCTTTGCAGCAACCAGAACAGATCTCACACTCAAACGTCTCACACATTTTTCCTTTTGTTTCTCAATTGTCAGTTTTTGACACCATCAAAAGCTGATTATTTTGAAACATACATTATATTATTATTAACTAGAGTCACCATGCTGTTCAGTATTTTGAAAACTTGTTCCTCTTTTCTGATGGAAACTTTGTATCCTGTAACCAACATCTCCTGGTTCTCTCCCTCTCTCCCCCAGACTTGGGTAACCACCATTCTATTCTTTCTTTACTTCTATGCATTTTACTGTTTTAGATTCCATGTATAAGTGAGATCTTATTTGAAAGATATGTCTTTCTGTGAATTAATAACAAAATAATACAAAAAAACACAGAGAGAGGCTTCTCGCACAGCTAGACTAGGTTAACACCTCAAGCAATAATCACCAGATGGTTGCTGCTTCTGCTTTGTGATTATATACTATTCTTATGTCGATTGCTGTTACCTCAGTGTACATAGTGTTTTCTTACTATGGTTTCATTGGTTCCAACTTCTTTGTAAGCTGTTCCTTGTTCTTCATGAGCTCTAGATTTCTCTGTTTTCATATATTTACTTATACATAAGTTTGGTCAGATATCTCTCTAGCACTCACATGTATTTCTTCCTTGGCTCCCAGTATTTACATGGATGATGTTCAAGGAGGGTGTGAACTTCCTAGAGAATACGATCATCCTGGGAATGTGCAAGAAGAGTTGTAGAAGGTTTCATTACATTGAATTTTTCACTCTTAAAAACATCTGGAATTCATAAATGTATATAGATGTGGTATGGTAAATTAGAAACCTTTTAAACTAGCTGAGTGACAAGTTTTAAGATGAAATTTCGTCCAAAATAAGCCTCTATAACCAACTGTTTTTGAGCCTCAAGGGTAAACAGGAAAAGTTCTCAGGAATTTTCTGTGTCACCTAATTCCGAAACCTTGAACAAAATATGTTGCTGAAGGGATCCGTGTCATTCGAGGACGTGAACGTGGAGCTCACCCGGGACGAGTGGCAGCAGATGGGCCCCGGGGAGAGGAGCCTGTACAGGGATGTGACGCTGGAGAACTATGGCCACCTCGTCGCATTGGGTGAGTGGACCTCCTGCGGGACTCCTTCTGCAGCATGTTTGCTTTTTTTTAAAAGAATTATCAAGACACATAGATTCTTTATAGAGATTAAAGTCTTCATAGACTTTGGTTTAAAAGTTCTAATTTAGTTGAATCCTTTACAGAAACTAAAACAGTTTTTGTCTTTATCTTCCCTTCAAAAACATCAGATGAATATTCTCAGTTAATGCTTTTATAGCTGTGTCTTTTCATATGCAAGTGCTCATGGATCTGGTCCATTTATACCCTCAATTATTTCATTACAGGGTGTTGCATTACCAAACCTAAGGTTATCCTCATGTTGGAGCAAGGAGAAGAACCATGGTCCCTAGAAGTCAAATTCCTAAACCGGAAGTACCCAGGTAAGTGAGTGTTGACAGAAGGAGCCTTGGGGTAGTTAGATCATAGCGGAAGAGCACCTTTAAAAGTTTTTTGGGGGGGTAACAGCTCTTTTGAGTTATAATTCACATCTCATACAATTCATTCAAAGTGTATAGTTCAATGGCTTTTAATGTGTTCATAGATACAGTCTGCCCTCTGTATCCATGGGTTCTGCATCCATGGATTCCAGCAATTATAGTTTGAAACTATTTTTTAAAAATGCATATCTACTGAAAATGAACAGACTTTTTTGTCATTATTCCCTAAACAATATAGTATACAACTGTCTACTATCTCTGTTTATGAGACTAGTATAAGTAATATGGAGATGATTTAAAATATACCAGAGGATGTGCATAGGTTATATGTAAATACTGTGCCATTTTTTATCAAGGACTTGGGCATCCATAGATTTTGGTATTCAAAGGAGTCCTAGATCCAATCCTCCAAGTGACGACTCTATGTACAAAGCTCATCACCTCAAAAAGAAATCTGTACTCTTTAGTTGTCACTCTTCTATACCCCTGACTCCTCCAGCTCTAAGTAGACATTAATCTACTTGTGTCTCTGCAGATCTGCCTATTCTGGACGTTTTGTATAAATGGAATCATATACCATGTGGTCATTTGTGATTGGCTTCTTTTGCTTAACTTAATGTTTAAAACGTTCATGTTATAGCATATATCAGTGTTTCATCCTTTTTATGACCAGATACTATTTCATTGTTTGGATATAATGCCTGTGTTTCCATTCATCAGTCAGTAGATACTTGGACTACCACCTTTTGGCTATTATGGATCATGCTGATATAAACATTCATTTACAAGTTTTTGCATGGACATATGTTTTTATGCCTAGGCATGAAATTCTGTGTCGTGTGGTACCTCTGTTTATCTGATTAAGGAACTGCCAGGCTGTTTTTCTAAATGACATCACCGTTTTCCATTCCTAACAACAGCCCATAGGGATTCTGATTTTTCCATATTCTTACCAACATTTGTTTGATTCCAGCCATCCTGGTGAATGTGAAGTGGCATTCCCTTGTGATATTGATTTGTTTTTCTTTATTAGGCAGCTAGGGCTGTCATAATAAAATACCACAGACTGAATGGATTAAGCAACAGAAATTCTCTCAGTTCTGGAGGCTGAAAGTCCAAGATCAGGATGCCAGTAAGTTGGTTTCTGGTGAGGCCTCTCTTTCCTGGCTTGTAGAAAACCACCTTTATTGGTGTGTTCTCACATGACCTTTCCTCTGTGCGTAGCCGCTGGGGGGGAGAGAGAGCACCCTGGTGTTTTTTCTTTTTTTTTCCAGTGCTACTGGATTAAGGCTTCATCCTTATGGCCTCATTTTAACCCGGATTACCTCCTAAAGGCCTTATCTCCAAATATAGTATTACTGGAGGTTAGTTCTTCAACATGTGAATTTGGGGATGGGACACAGTTCATAACAGTTTCTTTGTCACTAATGATGTCAAACATCTTTTCATATGCATCTTAGCCTTTGTCTATACTAATAAATGATTCCATAAATTTGAAAAAAATGATAGTTTTCAATATAATTCCTGGAAGAAAAAGTACAATTGTTGGGAGCTAGCCGTGGAGGCCTGCCTGAGCGTTAGGGATCCAGGTGGGCTGCAGACCCTGAAACCACCAGGTTTGGTTCAGGAACTGAAGGCCCATTCCCTCCTCCATTCTTTGTTGTTTGGCATGACCCACTAGCAGGGACTTTGATGATCTAAGCATGAAGTTCTGAGAATATGACAGGCATGACTGACTCTAGGGATCCATTGTTCCCATTTCTCACAGACTGCAGTTTCGGCTTTAAACTTAACACAATTCAAACTCACATCACATTTGGGGGCCTTGTACATGATACAAGCTTCTTTATAAGATTTAAAAGTATATTTGTAGAATTAGTATATACATTTAGAGAGCTGTTTCCAGCTTTAGACGGTATAGATGATTAGGGTTACCAGAAATGGCCCAGCATGAACTTTGGACTGGGCCACATTCCTAAGGGCTCAGTGTCCACTTTGGGCTGGACTGCATTCTTTTAAACAGGTTCTTTAGCTACAATTGGTGTAGGCTTTTTTCTACTTATACTAGAAACTGAATTTATTTTATTCATAGAAAGTATTGTAGAATAGGTCATGCTATGTGAGGGAATTATGTTAGTTCAAGCATGATCAAACATGATACTTTAAGGTTTTATAAGAATACAGCTAACTTTAGAAATTTCATTGTTCCCACTTTCTACTAATTGCAGTTTTGGCTTTAGTACAATTACAGTTTGTATTTGGCTTTTATTTTAGAAGTTTTATTGCTGATGATCAGCTTTATATATTAGGATTAGGAAATAGAAACTTTTATAGAAATTAAGATAGATACATAGGATTTTAGAATAGCCATTTTGTTAAGAGATCATAATTAATTGATTCTGGAAACGGCCCAGCGTGATCTTTGAACTGGGCCACATTCTTTAGGAACTGGTCTGAGCTATAATTAAGAGTTTTTTATAGTACAGGTAAAGTTAGCACAGAATAGAAAGGTATTAGGATTTAAGTCAGTCATTAGGTGTTAGGTATGCATAAGTTTTAGAAGTTATTGATTATTAGGATTATTATTGAAGAACATAAACCAAGCATAAGGAACAGTGAGATAATTTTGGGGATTTTCCTTCCTCATGCTTGGGAAAATGCCTGGTGGGTGGGGGATGCGCTTCATCTACCTGGCTTTGTGTTCACGTAATACTCTTGAGATTTGATTGGGATTGTGCTTCCTCATGCTTAAGGAAACACCTGGTGGGTGGGGGGGATGCGCCTCATCCACCTGGCCTTGTGTTCACATGAAAGTCTTGTGATTTAACATGTGAAAATTTGGAATAAAAGACTTACGGTTGGTACCATTAAATGGCTTCTACTCATTTCACTGAACAGCTATCTACTTTCTTTCTTTCTCTTTCTTCCTCTTTATATCTATCCCCCATCTTTCTTTCATTTAATATCTATCCCTATTACAGAATCGGTTTCTGCACTAGACAGAGTCCAGTATCTTTCTTTCTCCCCTCTTCTCTTTCTTTCTCTTTATTTCTCCAGAATATTTGCCGATGCTGCCCCACCTTCCAGGGACCCTCTAAATCTCTTTATGGGAGGCTAACTTAATTTATTAATTTATTAACTTAAATTAATAAACCTTAATTTATTATAGTCACCCATGTTGTCTTATTATCTGTTGAATGTCTATTGTGTCAGTAATTTCCCCTCTTGCATTTCTGTTATTAACAATTTGACTTTTTTTTTTTCCTGCTTATCATTGAAAAAAAATCTTTTTAAATAACTAAGCTTTGGTTTGATTTTCTGTGCTGTTTTCTGTTTTCAGTTTTATTGTCTAATCTTTCCTGTTTTTCTTTTGTTATTTTCTTTAGATTTAATTTTCTCTCTTTGTCTAGTTTCTTAAAGTGGGAACTTAAGTATCCGGAGGTCTTTCTTTTCAAATATAAAAATTTTAAACCACATATTTATGTCTGAACACTGCTTTAGTTGCATTCAGAAATTTCTGTATTTTTTGTGTTGTTTTCATACACTTCAAAATATCTTTTTTGAACCTACTTCTTTCACCCATGGGTAAATTAGAAGAATATCATTAATAAATATTTTGTATTTCTCCAAGTAAAAAAATTTTATTAATTTCTAGTATAATTTCTCTGTAGCTCAAGAACATCTTTTGTATGATTTCTGTTTTGTATTTGTGAAGATTTGTCTAACAGCCAAGAATGCATTCTATTTTTATGAATGTTCCATGTGCATCTGAGACAATGTGAGTTTAGTTGTTGTTGAAAGCACTGTGTCCTCGAGTTTGAAGGTGTGGTTATCCCAAGTGCTACTTTATCTCTTCTCCCTATAGTTGGGCCTACCAGGTATTCCTGCCTCTTCTCATGTTTCTGTGCTACTTTTCTTCTTCTAGCTGCTATGAGTGCTTGCTAGTGCCCTAAAACAGCAGATTTATTGTTGCTCTTGCAGATGAATATATTTGTTCCATAAATTAGATAAGAATATATTTCTTTTTTTTTTTTTTGAGTTGGAGTCTCAGTCAGTCGTCCAGGCCACTCCAGTGTTGAACTATTAGGCTCCAGCAATCTTTCCACCTCAGCCTTCCAAGTAGCCAAAACTACAGGTGCTACCACTCCCAACTGATTTTTTTATTTATTGTAGAATGAGGTCTCATCAGGTTGCCCAGGTTAGTCTCAAATCTGCAGGCTCAGGCAATCCACTTGCCTTGGCCTCCCAAAGTGCTGGGATTACAAGCTAATCTACCGAGCCTGGCCGATAAGAATATATTTCTGGGCAGAATTTTGGCAGCAGCTCCTGTTACATCTTCCAGCATATCCTGAAGATGGAACTTTCTCAGGATCCTCTATGATCTTTTCTATGAGTTCCCCATTTGGCTCACAGAGGGAAATATTACAAGAGCACACAGATCATCTGTATCCATTGCAGTGGAAGGTTAGCTTCTTGGTCAGCCTTCATGGAACCACAGAAGCATTCCGTTTTTGTTTTGCATGAGTATGTGGATGTTGTGAAACATGTTTTCGGTTCTGTTAAACTACTTTTGGCTAGAAGAAACAGGCTTTTTTTTCTTGGAGCTTTTTTTGTTGCTGGCTCCAGAGTGTAGGTTTCTTCAGCACTCTGTCTAGGATATATGGGAAGCAGAAAGAATAGCTTTGGAATTCTCTGTTGTGTCATTTCTTAAGATCTGAGGTTCACATTTTTCTATTTTGTAGAGTCTTTCTATGTTTGTTCATTTTGTTTTTTCTTGCAAGGATTTTTAATTGTAAGAAGGAAGATCTGGAAGGAAAGGGCCTACTCCATAATGGATGAAAATAGCACCTATTTCTTTAAACATTATGGAAGAGGAACAAGAAAGAGTATCTATCTGTGTACGTTTTTAGTCTTTGGAAACATGACCAGAAACAATAGAATAAAATACATAACAAAACATGGGTACAAGTCCCTCTCCATGAAAAGTGTAAGATTTATAATATGTTCTCAATTTCTTTCATTTTAGGATATTATAAAATTGATGACAACATACAAGAGATCCAGGAAAAACAAAAGAAACCTCTGTGTCAAGTAATATTCATTGATGACAATGACAAAACATTGAATAAAGAAGAACAGAAAGTTTTAGAAAGACCATTAAATCTGGGCATAGCTCCAGAGTTTTCAGGAAAAATACCCCATCAATGTGACTTGTGTAGAAGGAATTTGCCAGTTGCTTCTGAGTTAATTATAAGTGAAAGAAACTATTCAAGAAAGAAGGTTGATTACATGAATGTGTCTGAGAAATTGCAGCTTGATTTCAAGCATGAGAAAACTCATCCTGGAGAGAAATCTTATGAATATAATAAAAATGTGAAAGCTCACAGTTATAAGAAAGATCAGTATCAGAAATTTCAAACTTTGGGGCAGTCTTTTGAATATAATGAATTTGGAAATGTTTTATCTGACAAGACTGTCTATATTAGGGCAGAGACTTTTGTAACAAAAGAGAAGTCCTCTAAGGATGATGAATTTAGGATAAACTGTGATAAAACCTTTTTATTTCACTACATGACAACTGACACAAGGGAAAAATGTTCTGGTCTTGATGACTGTAGGAAATCCTGTAACAGAGCCACCATTGTGGAGTACAATAAAGTTCACATGGCTATGACACGCCATAAATTTAATGAAAGTGGGATTAATTTCAGTGACAAGTCATCCTTCTTTCAGTCTCACAGAACTGTTATAGAACAGAGTGCATTTGAAAGCAGTAAATATAAAGACAAGTTTAGCCAGAGCTCAGCTCATGTAGTACGTCAGAAAACACAAACTGGAAGAGATAAAGTCTGTGAATATAATGGATGCACAAATACCTTCTACCAGAAATTAGACCTTACAATACATCAGAGAACTCATAAAGAAGAGAAATTCTGCTGTTCTGGCGAATATGGGAGATGCAGAAAATACTTTCACCAGAAAGCACACCTTATTTGGTATCCGAGGACCCACTCAGGGGAGAAACTTCAATATGAAGAACGTGGGAAATCCTTTTATACAAGTTCACACTGTATTCAGCATTCTGGAGCTTATGTGGGATTCAAACTTTATGAATGTAATGAATGTGGGAAAACTTTCTGTCAGAAGTCAAACCTTAGTGAACATGTGAGAATTCACACAAAGGAGAAAACTTATGGTAACAATGACTGTGGGAAATCTTACAGGTCACCCCTTGTAGGACATCAGAGAACAGAAACAAAGACGAATCTCTGTGAAGGCAGTGAATGTGGGACAACATTCTTCAATATGGCATGTCTCAAAGAACATTGGAGAATTCCCACTGAGGAGAAACCTTATGAATGTATTGAATGTGGGAAAACTTTCTTCACGTCCTCACATCTCAGAGCACATCAGAGAATTCACACAGGTGACAAACCCTGTGAATGTATTGAATGTGAGAAAACTTTCTCTGACAAGACACACCACAATGCACATCAGAGAATCCACACAGGAGAGAAACCCTATGAATGTATTGAATGTGGAAAATCTTTTACCTGTAATTCAGCCCTAAAAGCACATCAGAGAATTCGCACAGGTGAGAAACCCTATGACTGTAATGAATGTGGGCTATCTTTTACCTACAATTCAGCTATAAGAGTACATCAGAGAATTCACACAGGTAGGAAGCCCTATGAATGTACTGATTCGGAGAAACCTTTTACCCATAATTCAGCTCTCAGAAAACATCACAGTATTCACACAGGGGAGAAACCTTATGAGTGTAATGAATGTGAGAAAGCTTTTACCCGTAATTCAGTGCTTAGAGCACATCAGAAAATTCAGATGGGGGAGAAACTCTATGAATGTAATGAATGTGGGAAAACTTTTTCTCAAAAGACACACCTCAGTAACCATCATAGAATTCACACAGGTGAAAAACCCTATGAATGTGGTGAATGTGGGAAAACTTTCTCTCAGAAGTCATACCTCAGTGCACATGAAAAAATTCACACAATGGAAATACCCTATGAATGTAACATATGCAGAAAAACTTATGTCTATAAGGCTGCCCTGATAGTGCATCAAAGAATTCGCACAGGGGAGAAACCGAATGAATGTAATGAATGTGGGAAGACTTTCTCCCAAAGAACACACTTCTGTACACATCGGAGAATTTATACAGGGGGAAAACCCTATGAGTGTAGTGAATGTGGGAAAACTTTGGCTGCTAATTCAGCCCTCAGGGCCCATCACCGAATCCACACAAGGGAGAAACCCTACAAATGCGATGAATGTGGGAAAACTTTCTCTGAGAAGTCAAATGTTAGTGCACATCAGAGAGTTCACACAGGGGAGAAACCCTATGAATGTAATGAATGTGGGAAATCTTTCTCCAAGAAGTCACACCTTAGGGCACATCAAAGGACTCACACAGTGGAGAAAACCTATGAATGTAATGAGTGTGGGAAAACTTTCTCTAAGAAGTCACATGTTAGTGCACATCAGAGTGTTCACACAGGGGAGAAACCCTATGCATGTAATATATGTGGGAAACCATTTGCCCTTAACTCAACCCTTAGAGTGCATCAGAGAATTCACACAGGTGTGAAATCTTTTGGATGTAATGAATGCGGGAAAACTTTTTCCCAGAAGTCACACCTTAATGCACACCAGAGGACTCACACAGGGGAGAAACCCTATGAATGTAATGAATGTGGGAAAACTTTCTCTGAGAAGTCATATGTTAGTACACATCAGAGAATTCACACAGGGGAGAAACCCTATGAATGTGATATATGTGGGAAACCATTTGCCCATAACTCAACCCTTAGAGTGCATCAGAGAATTCACACAGGTGTGAAATCCTATGGCTGTAATGAATGTGGGAAAACTTTCTCCCAGAAGTCACACCTTAATGCACACCAGAGGACTCACACAGGGGAGAAACCCTATGAATGTAATGAATGTGGGAAAACTTTCTCTGGGAAGTCATATGTTATGGCACATCAGAGAGTGCACACAGGAGAGAAACCCTATGAATGTAATATATGTGGAAAACCATTTGCCCTTAACTCATCCCTCAGAGTGCATCAGAGAATTCACACAGGTGTGAAATCCTATAGATGTAATGAATGTGGGAAAACTTTCTCCCAGAATTCCCACCTTAGGGCACACCAGAGGACTCACACAGGGCAGAAACCCTATCAATGTAATGAATGTGGGAAAACTTTCTCACAGAAGTCACACCTTAATACACACCTGAGGACTCACACTGGGGAGAAACCCTATGAATGTAATGAATGTGGGAAAACTTTCTCTGAGAAGTCATATCTTAGTGCACATCAGAGAGTTCACACAGGGCAGAAACCCTATAAATGTAATGAATGTGGGAAAACTTTCTCCCGGAAGTCACACCTTAATGTACACCAGAAGACTCACACGGGGCAAAAACCCTATGAATGTAATGAATGTGGGAAAACTTTCTCCCAGAAGTCACACCTTAATGTACACCAGAGGACTCACACAGGGGAGAAACCCTATGAATGTAATGAATGTGGGAAAACTTTCTCTGGAAAGTCATATGTTAGTGCACATCAGAGAGTTCACACAGGGCAGAAACCTTATGAATGTAATATATGTGGGAAACCATTTGCCCTTAACTCATCCCTTAGAGTGCATCAGAGAATTCACACAGATGTGAAATCCTATGGATGTAATGAATGTGGGAAAACTTTCTCCCAGAAGTCACAGCTTAGTGCACACCAGAGGACTCACACAGGGGAGAAACCCTATGAGTGTAATGAATGTGGGAAAGGTTTTGCCCACCTGTCAACTCTCAGAGTACACCAGAGAGTTCACACAGGGGAGCAACCCTATGAATGTGGTGAATGTGGGAAAATTTTTGTTCGTAAGGCAGCTCTTAGAGTACATCACATCAGAGTGCATACCAGAGAGAAAACCCTTACACATCATGAATTTGAGAAGTCCTGAATTACCTCATACCTTCTTTTATATCACACAGCAGAGAAACTCTTGTCATGTAGACTGGAAAATTGTTTTTCTTAACATTTTCCTTTTCTACTAGGCTTATAGCTTCTTGAAAATCCCAATCTCATTCATCCAGATGGGCTGACCAAAGAATATGATGCTAATGATATATATTACATTTAGTCCTGGCCCTTAAATATCTTATAGTCTTCCTGGTCCATGGTATGATGGGATTGAGATGATTTCCACAGCAATTTGGTTTTTGTGTGTTGAATGTGGTGGAGCACAAGGTCAAAAAAAGCTAGAGTCTGAATATCTGGAATATAATTCTCTGCTTCCAGATCTTCATCAGTTGTTTGTCTTTCAAGGAAGAATTAAGTTTTTGTCCACTGAGCTCTCAGATTTGACCTATTAAATGCGTTGTTTTGCTGTCTCTCTATTAGACTGGGATGAGATCCTATTAATATAATTCATTTCAGAAGAACTATAAGTATTCAGTTTTATTGTATATCAGAGACTTCATGTGAAGAAAAAATTGTCAACATCCTGAATGATGAGAAGCCTTCATTAAAGTCAGACATTTCAGGAAAAACACAAAAGCCTTCACAACAAAATTGCATTAAACATCAAATAATTGGGATAAAATTTTATATTTTGAATAAATAATTTTAACTAATATGCAATGTTTGTTTTTAGAAATTTCTTTCCTGAGGAAGTGTGTCAGTTTCAGAATTGAAGAAAATAAAATCCTCACCTACAAAAACTACTGTTTGTATGTAATATCAAAAATTTTATAAATATTTAAAAATACCTGTAGTCAAACTCACTGTAGAATTTGAAGTTTTTTAAATAGAAGAATAGCTTAAATTCTGTGGATAACACCAATAAATATTTATGAAAAGTCACTGAGTGATGTGAAAGTCTGTATGAGTCTGTAAACATGACTTATTACTGGTGAACTTGAGTGACAGCCAAACCTGCTCTTGGCATGTCTTCATTCTTTTCTGGGCAACTGTGCCCTCTTAGTTTCCTTCAACTTGCTGTTAGATTTTTGCCTGCCTGTTATGTCTGAATATGTCTTGCCCTGTTTTTGTAGGACCTTTGATATCCCTGAGATTTCCCAAGCATTCTGGGTGTGTGTGTGTGTGTGTGTGTGTGCATGTGCACTGGAGGTGGTGGTGGTGGTATTGATTCTCGCATACTTTTAGGGGGGAAGCATATAGAGGACATTAAGTTTATCCTGCTCTAGTGATTCATTTTGCACTGAATGTTTATAAAACAAGTCATCTCCTAAGCCCTTGAATGCGTCCTGCCTCAGCATCTTGCCTAGGATCTTGCTTTCCAGTATCATGATGCCTACCCACACTGTGCTTTCCAAGTTAGTGGTGTTCCTACCAAGCTAAGAGAGCAGGTTTTGGAGTTCGAATGAAAAGTGTTACTTCATGACAAGAGCACAGCACTCGTACTGGAAAGCAGACTCGCTTTTGGTAAAACAAATCTTAGTACAGTCTTAGTCAAGAAAACACTTAATGAAGCTGCCATCAATTTAGACTACATGGTTTGCTCAGTACAGAGAAGAGAATAGTCATGTTTAAAACCTGAATCACTAAAAATTTCAATCCTGAAATTGATCTGATAGGTTCAGTATGAGGACAATCCATCAGTTGAATCCCTGAGAAAAATTTATTGAGTCCCTATCCCTTATATTGTATGACGGGATAATGATAGGAAAAACTGTATCATTAGCATTAATTGGAAATTAGGTATTTCTTTGACACTAAGTTGTTACCAGTTAGTTTCATGGCATCACTGCCAAAGACAAAAGCCAGAAGTAAGAGCCAATCATTGGATGACACATCAGAGACTGGATCGTTGCTCTTAACCAAAAGGTGCCAGCAGCTATGGAATCTGTTTTCTCCTTCTTCGTTGCTGACAATTTGATGCAACTTGATCTTGTTGCTCAATGCCAAAAGGGAAGTGAGAACTGAAAAGCTACTCTTTTGCATGCTTAATTTTCTGAAAAGTATCAATAAAAAGGAAGTTAACCTGGAATACTCTTAAAATTTTTATTTTGGAATGGATTTACAGTAAAATTGCAATAATAGTTTCTCTGTACTCCTCCCCTAGTATCCCCATTAACATTACTGTGGAACCTTCTTCATAACTAACATTCATACATTATTAACTAACCATGTTTTTTCAAATTCCACCAATTTTTCCCTAATGTTCTTTTATAGTCCTCTTCTTCCTATTGGGGCTTAGAAAATGATACCCATAGTGATCTTCTCCACCGTTCTTTTCCTCATCCTCACTTTCCCCCAAAACAAACCATAGAAACAAGGATACCTCTTCTCCAAGGAGGTCGTCAACAACAGCACAACTGTTCACCCGACACCAGTCATAAAAACCTGGAAATGCTACTCTTTTCCCTGCCTTTCTGTGTAAGAACTGACCATAAAGAAATTTTCTATCCTACCTCGTTTGATGGTAGGTCATAAGAACTCCATTCCAGAGAAGATCCTGACGTATACCTGGAAGGAAAAAATGCTAAACATGCCAAGAAGAGTCTGAACAGACAGGCATTACTGGGTTCTTCCACATGTCCTTCAGTCTACTGCTATTAGCCCATCGTCTTTTTGTCCAGTCATTTTTCTGCCCAATCATTCATGTTTCACACTATAGTTCACTCAAGGTCTTTGAGTATTCAGTTGGAAATCTCCCATGTCACATAATGGTGACCAAACTTGCTGTTTTCCTCTCTTTAACCTATCTTTTGTTATGACTCTCTCTCATAAAGGAGGAAAGGCATCACACCCTTTACACCCCTACAGTGTCATTTAGGATACCATATTGCATTTAACTGTCATGTCTCCTTAGCCTCCACTGGTGTGTGGCGATTTCTCTGACCTCCCATGTTTTTCATTATCTTAATTTGAGGAGTTCTTGTCAAGTATTTTGTAGAAAGTCTCCCAGTTGTGATTTGTCTAATACATTTTTTTAAAAATAGTCTAATGTCAATAAGTTCTTAACAGGAAGTTTATACAACAGTAAATCCAGTCAAGAGTATGGAGTCTGTGCTGCTGTCAGCATGAATGGTCACTGATACTAACCTTGATTACATAATTGAGATGGTATTTGCCAGGATTTTTTGACTAAAGTTACTTCTCTTTATTTATTGTTTTATTCATATGAAAAGTTGCTGTATGTGCAATGGGAAGGTTATACAAGCTGTCTCCAGCTTAGAAATAGATTTTATGATATGACATTAATTGGCTATTTGGAATTCTCTACTTTTTCCAGAAACGGTGTTGCAAACAGTGGCTAAGTGCATAAAAGCCTATTTTGAGCCAGGCTCGGTAATCCCGCGCCTTTGGGAGGCTGAGGTGAGTGGATTGCCTGAGCCCACGGGTTTGAAACCTGCCTGGGCAGCGAGACCTCATCTCTACAATAAATAAAAAAATCAGCTGGGCATTGTGGCGCATGCCTGTAGTTCCAGCTACTTGGAAGGCTGAGGCGGAAGGATCACCGGAGTCCAGCAGGTCGAGGCTGTGGTGGCCGGGAGCGGCCACTGCACTCCAGTCTGGGCATCAGAGTGAGACTCCAACTCAAAAAAAAAAAAGCCTACTTTGCCCATTATGTGCCTTATTGATAGTACTAGGTTGGTGATAACCTAGTATCTAACTGCTGGCTCCTTGGGGGAAATGCAACATTCTAGGTTAGAGCTTCTGGAAAATAAGTATACATAACAATAGATTGTGGATGTTTCCCTAGCGGATCCATTTTCATAGGCTACCAGGCACTGGAATTAGGGACTCCATCAACTTAAAGCCTCTGGTAATGGCAGTCTGGTCCAGTAAGGGACATCTAGAAACTGGTATTAAGAGCCAGATATAAGTGTATAAAGAAGTTAAGAAACACCTGGGCTATTTCTTACTCCAAGACTAGCTCCTTCATCATTCCTCCCTCTGTGAACTCCGAAAAGTAGACACTCAACTTTCTCTTCGGCCACTGTTTGGCCCTACCTTTTGATGTGAACTTGCCAACTGGAGAAATCTTCTCCTCCATTAGTTCTCAAAAGGGACTTGTGTAGCAAGTACCTTTCCTGCTATGTGGTAAATAGCAGGAATATTATAAATATTATATAATATTATAAATATTTATTTTATAAATGATTAGTCTAACCAACTCTCCATAAAATAAGATTGTAATTTCTTTTATGTTTCTGATTTGAACATTGGCAACAGTGTGAATGTGGATAGTTTAAAAATTATAACACCCAGAATTTAGAAATAGCCTCAAGCTGATTCAGTTATATGTGTGTGTGTGTGTGTGTGTGTGTGTGTGTGTGTGTGTGTGTGTGTATGTATTTGGTGTTCACTGTATTAGGGATGAATCGTTGTCCTTGTCTTTACTCCCCAGGATTCCTTTTAGGTAGTTTTTCTTTATCTGAGCATAACTCCATGAGAGTGGAGTGTAATTCTATGTCTCTTAATTCCTGGAGTAGTGCTTTTTGGACTTTGAATAATAAAAGAACGGAAAGAAAGTTTGTATTTCATGAACGAATCAACATTGGGGATTAAATGACTAAAATAATAACATGAGGAAAGAAGAATGATCAGCTATGGTTACTTAGGAATTTATGATAAGAGAAATAAGTCAGACTTGAAAGCAAGATGCCTAAATCCTGTCTAGAGATTTTTTAAAGTGTTGGTAAAACATATGGTACTAATAACAGATTTAAAAAGAATAGAAGTGTTAGCATTAGAAAATAAGTTAAATTTAGACATCATATAGGCATAGGGAGTTGACAATCATTATGAAATAGACATAGAAAATGGCCACTCTTAGATAATAGCTTAATAGCTAAAGTATGGAAGAATTGTACAGAGGTAAGGGAGTTATTAGGGAATAACTGGATTATATATCAAGAATATATGGACAAACAGCACCATTAAAAAGTGGGCAACAGACATAAATAGACACATCTCAATAGAAGATATACAGGTAGCCATCGGACACATGAAAAAGTGCTCAGCCTCACTAATCATCAGAGAAATGCAAATCACAATCACATTGAGATACCATCGAACTCCAGTAAGAATGGCCATCATTAATAAAACAAGCAACAACAGATGCTGGCAAGGATGTGGGGGGAAAGGAATTCTTCTACACTGCTGGTGGGAATGCAAACTGGTGCAACTTCTTTGGAAAACAGTATGGCAATTTCTGAAAGAACTAGAAATTGACCTTCCATATGACCCAGCAATCCCACTACTGGAAATATACCTGGAGGAACTCAAATCATTCTACAAAAAAGATACCTGCACACACATGTTTATTGCAGCACTGTTCATAATAACAAAAACATGGAACAAACTGTGTTGCCCATCAAAACTGTACTGGCTAAATAAAATGTGGTACATATACACAATGGAAAATTACACAGCCATAAAGAAGGACAAACATTTGAACTTCACAGCAACGTGAATGGGTTTAGAGTCTATCACACTCAATGATTTATCACAGAAACAACGAAATGATTACCACATGTTTTCACTCATAAGTGGACCCTGAACATTTACCATAATACTATAAGAAAGGGGTTGGCAATAACAGGATACTGCCGGGGTGGGGGTGAAGTTGGGGCACAACATCAACAAGGGCACCTGATTTCAAACTGGGGAAAGTGGGAACCAAAGGGAGGCCCAAACTTCAGCTATATGATGACCACTTGAATACCTAATCCTGAATTGAACACCACATCTTTAAAATAAAAAAAAGAATACATGTACCTATGGTATTGCACACATAGAATGTATATCATTGCCTGACATAAGTGTAGATGAAAGTTTAATAGAAAACTTTATAAAAGCAACATTTCTATAGAAGAGAACTATATGCATTGGAGTACATGTGGAAAGATTTCTGTTGATCAACAGCATGATGTTCTCAAAGCAGAGGCACATAGTTTCTGATAGATGATAATAACAAAACAGGTAGAATATAATCATTTCCCTGTTAAAATAAGCACCTATTGTTAGACTAAAAACTGGAGGAGATTATTACAGACCAGTGTACTGACGAACCCTAGAGAAATAGATCAGAAACCACAAGCACACTAAGAACGCTACTAACTCAGATAATAAGGGAAAGAACAAAAAAGAGCACTGAATAAACTGAATATGAAAAAAGAACTGAACTGGATTATAATTCCTTGTAGAGAGGTAACTCATGAGAAAGAGAAACAAGATATACCCCGAGCACTGACCACAAGGCCTAAAACTACAGAATTTGCCATATTTAAGAAAATCTGGTGCTAACAGTGGCAATTAAACAACAGTCAGCAAGGCTCACAGAAGTCAAAATGACATTGTGTAAATATCTACAATTTATTAAGGGAAAAGCGTACAACACAGTGGCACCATTAACGCAAATGTCTATCTACATCACAGCCAAAGGCTGCCTTTCAGTAAGGAATCTGGATAAAGACCAGGCATGAGCTCCACTTTTCTTCTGTAAGTCTTGTTTAGATATAATTTCACTGTCAGGTAAGAAGCCTACAGAGAAAACCTTATAACCCTCAATAAACACTGCTGACAAGCTGTTAAAACTTACTCCCAAACATCTTGGACTCATGGCTACAAAGCAGCACTACTAGTCAATGTTTTATTCCTTAACCAATGGCTAGTGATATACAGATATTTTATCTAAGATGGATTCCAGGTCTGCTGGACTTAACATTCACGGCACAGTTCACCCTCACATTCCCCTAAACCCCCCTAAATTTTGGTTACTGTATTTTATAAGATAACCCTCAATCTTCACTTTTTAAAATTTATTTTTTATTATATATTTGTGTGGTACAAGTGAGGGTTAACTACATGAGTAGGCTGCATGCAGGTGAAATTTGGGCTTCTAACTGGCCCTCACTCCCCCTGGTAGTGCACCACATACCATTTGTGTTGTCACATACCCTCCATTCTCCTCCCTCCCACCCCTAGCAGTGCCCCATGACTGCCAATACCACCCTTGTGCACATGTGACTAGCGTTCAGGACCCACTTATAAGTGAGAACATATGGTATTCATCTCTTTGTTTCTGGGATAGATCGCTTGGTATGATGGTCTCTAACTCCATCCAAGTTGTATGAAGTTATGGTTATGTTCTTTATGGCTGCATAATACTCTATTGCTGTATGTTCCATTTTTTCTTTATCCGGTTCACTTCCAATGGGCAGCAGGGCTGGTTCCATGTGTTTGCTTTTGTGAATAGTGCAGCAATAAATATGCATGTGCAGGTTTCTTTTTCGTAGTAATTTATGTTCCTCCAGGTACATTTATGTTCCTCTGGTACATTCCCAGGAAAGGGATTGCTGGATCATATGAAATTTTTGGTTCTTTTAGGAATTCTCACACTGTTTTTCACGGAGCTTAAACTAGCTTGCATTCCACCAACAGTGTAGAACCATTTCCTTTTCTCTGTAGCCATGCCAGCAACTGGTGTATTTTGACTTATTAATAATAGACACCCTTACCGGAGTTAGGTGGTATCTCATTGTAATTTTGAATTGCTATTCTTTGGTGAGGCTGATCATTTCTCCATGTGTCTGTTGGCTGTTTATATGTTGTCTTTTGAGGAGTATCTGTTCATGTCCTTTGCCCACTTTTTAATTGGGTTGTTTGTTTTTTTCCTTTCATTTTGAGTTCCTCTTGGATCCTGGATGTTAGGCCTTTGTCAGATACATAATTTGCAAATATTTCTTTCAGTTCTGTAGGTTGTCCCTTTACTCTCTTAGGGTTTCTTTTGCTGTATAAAAGCATTTTAGTTTGTGAGGTCCCCTTTGCCTATCTTAGCTTTTATGACATTTGCTTTTGGGTACTTGGTCAAGAATTCATTTCTTACTCTGATGCATATAAGGATGCTTCCTATGTTCTCTTTGAGGATTCTTATAGTTTGAGGTTTTATGTGTAGGTCTTCGATTCATTTTGAGTTGATTTTTGTATGTGGTGACAGGTAGGTATACAACTTAATTCTTCTGCATGAGGTTAACCAGGTTTTCCAGCATTATTTGCTAAATATGGTCTCCTTTCCCCAATGCTTGTTATTGGTGGCTTTAGCGAAGATGTGTTGCTTGAGAAACCATGTTTTTACTTCCAGAATCTCTGTCCTGTTCCATTGATCTATGTGCCTATTGCTGTACCAATACAACTGTCTTGGCTACTGTAGCCTTGGAATACAGTGTAAAATCTGGAAGTGTGACACCTCCCTCTCTGTCCTTTTGACTGAGGATTATTTGGCTATTCATGCCTTTTTAATTTCCATGCATATTTCCGTTTTGTCATTTCCAGTTCTGTGAAAAATGATGTCGGTAATTAGATGGGTATTGCATAGACTCTAGATTGCTTTGGGTAGAATGGACATCTTGACCATATTGATTATTCGAATTCATGAACCTTAGATGCTTTCCATTTGTTTGTGTCTCCTTGATTTCTTTGAGCAGGATTTTGGAGTTCTAGTTGTAAAGGACTTTCACTTTTCTGGTGAAGTGGATGCCAAGGTATTTCATTTTTTGTGTGTGTAACAATTGTGAATGGAATTGTGCTATTTATTTTGGTCTCTGCCTGTTTGTTGCTGGTGTATAAAAATGCAACTGTCTTTTGCATGTTGATTTTGTGACCAGAGACTTTACTAAAGTCATTTATCAGTGGGAGGAGGCTTTTGACAGACTCCCTAGGGTTTTCTATGTATAAAATTATATCATCTGCAAAGAGGACTAGCTTAACTCCCTCTTTTCCTATTTGGATACCCCTGATTTTCTACTCGGGCCTGATTGCCCTATCTAGCATTCCAGCACAATATTGAATTGGAGAGGTGAGTGTGGACATCCTCCTCTTGTTACAGTTATTAGGGAGAATACTTCCAACTTCTGCCAATTGAGCAAAATTTTGGTTGCAGGTTTATTACAGATGACTCTTACTGTTTTGAGGAATGTTCCTTCAATGTCTAGGACTCAAGGGTTTTTATCAAGAAGTGATGCTAGATTTTGTTGAAAGCTTTTTCTGCATCTCACGAGATAATCATGTGGTTCTTGGTTTTACATCTGTTAATGTGCTGAATGACATTTATGGTCTTGCAAACATTGAACCAGCCCTGCATCCCAGGAAAGAAGTCCACCTGGTCATGGTGGGTGACCCTTGAGATGTGTTGTTGGATCCAACTTTCTAGACTCTTGTTGAGAATTCATTCCTTGTTGAGTCTTTGCTAAGTTTGGGAATCAGTATGATTAGCTTCTTGAAATTAGTTGGGAGAATTTCATCATTCTTGGCTGCCTGTAATACATTCAATAAGATTGATATCAGCTCCTCTTTGTATGTCTTGTAGAATTCAACTGGGAAGCCATCTGATCCAGGTCTTTTTTTGGTGGGGAGGTTCTTATGTCTTAATCATTTTTCTAGATTGTTATTGGTCTGTTGAGAGTTTCAATTTCTTCTTGTTTCAAACTTGGGAGGTTGTATGATGGCAGAAAATCCTCCATTTCCTTTAGATTTTCTAGTTCATTTGCATACAAGTGATTATAATGATCTCTGATAATCTTTTTAATTTCTTCAAGGTCATTGTGACTTCATCTTTTTGTTTCTAATTGTGTTTATTTGGACTTTCTCTCTCTCTCTTTTTACTTAATCTGGCCAGGAAACATCAATCTTTTTTATCCTTTCAAAGAAACAGCTTTTTGTCCTGTTGATCTTTTCTATGATATTTTTGTTTTCTATATTCTGTAAGTGCACTGTTATCTTAGTGATCTGGATCTTTCTCCTGCTATTAGGATTTAGATTATAATGCCTTTCCACCTTCCTTAGGTGTGATGTTAGACTGTTTACTTGTGATCTTTCTATTTTCTTGATGCATGCATGCAATGCCATCAATTTTCCTTTTAATACTGCTTTCTTGGTATCCCATAGATTCTGATAAGATGCATCTGTTTTCATTTTTTCCAGGAATGTTTTAATTTCTGTCTTTATTTCTGTTTCAACTCAGTAGCATGTTGTTTAGTGTTCATGTCTCTGTCTGTTTGGGAGGATCTTTTTGGTGGTGATATTTATTTTTATTCCACTGTGATCTGAGAAGATGCATCATAGTATTTAGATCTTTTAAAATTTGTTCATGCTTTATTTATGTCAGAGAATGTGGTTGATCTTAGAGTATGTTCCACATGTTGATGAGTAGAATGTATACTCTGTAGTTGTTGCGTGGAGTGTTCTGTAGATGTCTGTTAAATCAATCTATTTGACCAAGTGTCGAGTTAAAGTTCCTGAATTTTTTTTGGCCTTGATGATTTGTCTAGGGCCATTAGTGGGTATTTAGATCTTCAACAATGATTGTGAGAGTGTTCTCTCTTAGTTTACTTAGTAGTTAATTTATAAATCATGGTGCTCCTGAGTTGGGTGTGTGTGTGTTTAAGGTGGATATCTCTTGTCAGTGGATTGAGCCTTTTATCATTACACAGTGTCTTTTTTAAGTTTTGATGGTTTGAAGTCTTCTTTGTCTGATATCAGAATAGCTACTTCTGCTCTTGTATACTTTCTGTTTTCCTGAAAGATAATTTTCCAGCCATTAACTTTGATCCTGTCAGTGTTCTTTACAGTGATATGAGTTTCCTGGAGATAGCAGACTGTAGAATTATGCTTCTTTATCCAGTTTTCCACTCTGCCTCTTCAGTGGCCATTCAGTCCGTTCATTTTCAAATTAATTATTAAAATGTGACAGTGTATCCCTGTCATAGGGCATTAAGAGGGTTGTTTGGCTTTTTTTTTTACTTTTGTATTTATATATGTGTATATTTTCATTTTTGAGTATTTTGTATGACAGTTAACTCTGTGTTTGCCTCTACTTTTGTGATGGGTATGACCTTTTTCTTTTTTCTGTGTTCAACACCTTCTTAAGCATTTCCTGAAGGGCTGGTCTGGAAGTGGCATATTATTTTAGGGATTTGTATTTGAGAAGGATTTTAATTCTCCTTCACCGATGAAGCTTAGCTTGGCAGAATAGGAAATTCTTGACTGAAATTGCTTATCTTTAAGAATGTTAAATATGGGACTCCAGTCCCTTCTGGCTTGTAGTGTTTCGGCAGATAAGTATGAAGCATTTTGGATGGGTCATCCCCTGTAGGTGGTTTGGCCTTTCTCTCTTGCTGCTTTTAGGACTGTTTCTTTTTCTTTTTTTTTTTTTGAGTTGGAGTCTCACTTTGTCACCCAGACTGGAGTGCAGTGGCCATTCCCAGTCACCACAGCCTAGACCTGCTGGGCTCCAGCAATCCTTCCACCTCGTCTTCCAAGTAGCTGCAACTACAGGCGCGGTCTACCAAACCTGGCTAATTTTTTTTTTATTGTAGAGATGAGGTCTCACCAAGTTGCCCAGGCAGGTCTCGAAACCATGGGCTCAGGCAATTCACTCACCTCAGCCTCCCAAAGCACGGGATTACAGGCTGACCACCTTGCCTGGGTAGGACTTTTTCTTTCATACTTACTTTGTGGAGGCAGATTAATATGTGTCTCACTGATGGTCTTCTCATGTGATATCTTGTGGCAGTTCTCTGAGTCTCTTGTGCTTGAATAATCACCTCTCTAGTGAGATGTAGAAAGTTTTCTTATGTGACCTCATTGTATTTTTCTATGGTGTTGTAAGTTTCCATTTCTGCTTCATGGATACCAATCAGGCATAGATTTGGCTTCTTGACATAGTCCCACATCTCTTGGAGGCTTTGCTCTGAGCCTTTTTTAAAATATTTTGACAGACTGGTTTAATTCCATATTTTGGTTTTCAAGCTCTGAGATTATTTTTTCTGCCTGATTGATCTTGTTCCCTATGCTTGTTTTTGTTGTTGTTGTTTTTCATGTTTTTGTTTTTTTGAGTTGGAATCTCACTCTGTTACCCAGGCTGAAGTGTGAAGTGCAGTGGCACCTTCATGGCCACCACAGTCTCCACCTGCTGGGCTCAGGTGATCCTTCTGTCTCAGCCTTCCAAGTAGCTGGAACTATAGGTGCACACCACCACACCAGGCTGATTTTTGACTTCTTATAGTGATGTGGCCTTGCCAAGTTGCCCAGGCTAGTCGTGAACCTGCAGCTTCAGGCAATCCTCTCACCTCAGTCTCATAAAGTGCTGGAATTATAGGCATGAGCCACCTCACCTGCCTCCCTATGCTTGTTACTGTGTTTTTGATTTCCAGGATGTAATTGTTCATTTCCGTTATTTCAAAATGGGACTTGAAATTGGCCAGCTCTGTTTTACTTCCTGTACAACTTCAGTGAGTTTCACTTCTAGTTTTTTGTGGTTCTCTTTATTCATTTTACCCATCTGATATCTGATTTCTGTGACTGTGATTTGTGGTAGATCGTTCGTGGAGGCCTTCCATTGTTTGTTCTCTGAAGCTGCTTTTTCAGGTGCTGCCCGTTTAGGACTCCCTGTTTTCTGTTGATTCTTCCTCATTTGTGACAAGTCTTCCCTTTCTCTCTCTCACTTCCTTTCCTCTTTAGTTTTATTGCTGTGAAATTAGTCAATGACTCTGTTCTAGAACATATTGTGTCATTCAATATAGGTCACTCACTGAGAGGGGAAGAGAATTCACTTCTGTTCTGTGCTCCACCCTGTGACAGTTCTCTGTGCTGCAGATTTTCTCTCCTATTGTTAATCCTGTTGAGTTGGTTTGCAGACCCTTTTGCAAGCACCTGTGGAGAGTGAGTGGGTGGATGGGCCCCCCATCTGCTGTCTGTGGTTTGTAGCCTAGAAGCCTTCTGCAGGTAAGTATGAAGCAGGGAAAGTTTTTGGGTGTCTTTCATGTAGCTCCCTCCCTATTCAAGTCTGACCTCAGCACTTAAAAGACAGTGAGTTCCCTGCCACAGAGGGGATCTACCTTGTGAGTGTGCAGAGCTTGCTGGTGATCCTTCCTGGCGTGGCAAAAGGTTTGGTTGTTAGTTGTTCATAGTGGTGCCATCCAAGTTCAATCTGAAGGTGAGCTTTCTTAGCCAGGGAGCCAGCCACTGGGCTCTGCTGGCAGAATGTGCTCTCTTGGCAGATGTCTGAACACAGGTTTGTTTCTGACCAGGACTCCTTCTACATGAGACCCATGACTAATGGGTGTCTGAGAGGAACCAACCCAAAACATGTCTGGATCATTCTTCCCTTTCATTCACCGGGAAGGGCTGCAGTTCTTGTGTGAGCCTGCTACATGGTGGGGGATTGTTTGTCTGGACTGCAGTGTCTTCACTTTCTGTTTTCTGTGTGTTCAAAGACATATTTGCTGGGTGTGGGGTGCTTCACTCATCCAAAGCTGCTCAAGGTATCTCCATCTGTCAGTGACTGGGTCCCTGCTCTCTGCCTCACTCAACAAGAGAGGCTACTGTCTGCTGCTCCATGGTGGTCATCTTGGATCCCTCCTCCCAAAACTATCACTCTTAGTTTGACAGAATCATGTGGCTGTCAACAGCATATAATCAGTAGACATTCAAAAGACACATACAGTTTTTAAAGAGTTGTAATAACTACTTAGGGGTTGTAAATGTAAACCATCCTATAAACCCAACCCAAAATGTCACATATTTTTATGCTTTACCTTTTTCTCCTTGATCTACAGCTATCTATATTGTATAGTATGCATCTATTGAGATTTATACTTTGAATAGTATAAATTTATTGAGATTTATATAATTAAGAATCCTAGTTATGTCATTTAAGTCTAAATATTCTTTAAGCAAATTCTACCTGACAGAGGCAATGAGAAACACATAAGTCAGCCACATTAGTATTTTTTTCTGCATGGTCATTGTTTGAGCTCTCATCTGTTCATTGATTAGAAGGACATAGATCAATAGTGTATTTATTGGGTTGGTCATTTTTTTTTAAGTGGAGGAAGTGTTGACAATCTTTTGCTCCGAGGGACATATGAATCAAAGCTAAGAGAGCATAGTAATCACATGTTGTAGATCTCTCATAAGACACCAAAATTATCTTTAACTTTTCCCTTTTGTAACATTCACTTGTTGGTTCTCTCTACTCAGCAAAAATCCACTTTATTCCCATCAACTTTTAAACAAACCTGTCCCTCTGAAGTAATTTATTATCATTCAGCCACAGTGAGAGTAGCAAGATGAGACATACCAGGGCTTCCTCTTTCATCCATTATCACACATATAGAGTTAAATTGGGTAAGAAAGATATTTTATGACTTTAGTTGGGGAAGAGAAGGGGAATCACTATGAAATACACCTAGAGACTTCTCCAAACAAACAAGCAAACAAATAAATGCAGAGATACTCATACTCCTAGAATGTTGTCGAGTGGACATTAACATGCAAAGATTTTGATTATTTTTAATCTTAAAATTACATGATGTAACCCAAAAGTGGAGCTGAAATCTCAGGTGACAATGAAACCCAAATGGAGGTTCTAATCGATACTTCTAGGAACCTAAGAAAAAAAAGTATGCACTCCATATACATAAACACATTAGGAAGTAAATTCATTGTTCATAGATAGTTAAGAAATAAAAATAGTTTTCATGTTTCACATCCAAAAAAGCCCTCACACAATTTTACTCGTGGATTCTGTGAGTTCACCTTCTTGCTAAAATGTATTTGCATATTCACCTTCTTGCTAAAAGTTTATCTGTAACCCCCGAAATCCATACTCATAGGTCCTTCATTGTTATACACAGACTAGCAAAAAATCGTACTCTCCCAACATGCAACTAAAGTTGATCAAAATTGTGCTGGGCTGTCTTATTTCAGCTCTCATATTGAAAACAAGTGTCCCTTTCACAAACTAGTGCCATGTTTTTCACACTTTTGTACTTTTTGTTGGTGATTTTGAGGTTTGAAATGGCTCCCAAGCATAGTACTAAGTGCTGACTAGTATTCCTAAGCATGAGACAGCTTAGGAATACTAGACACATGCATTATGGAGAAAATACATGTGTGACATAAACTTCATTCAGGCATAACTTATGGTGTTACTGGCTGTAAGTTCAATTTAGTGAATGACTAGTATATATTAAATAAGGTGTCTTTATTTTTTTGTTTTGTTTTTTTGTTTTATTTTTGAGTTGGCGTCTCACTCTGTCACCCAGACTGGAGTGCAGTGGCCACTCCCGGGCACCACAGCCTCGACCTGCTGGGCTCTGGCGATCCTTCCGCCTCACCCTTCCGAGTAACTGGAATTACAGGCATGTGCTACCACGCCCGGCTGGTTTTTTGATTTATTGTAGAGATGAGTTCTTGCTGCCCAGGTGGGTCTCGAACCCACAGGCTCAGGCAATCCACTCACCTCAACCTCCCAAAGGCACAGGATTACAGGCTGAGCCACTGAGCCCAGCTAATAAGGTGTCTTTAAATAGAACCATACATAAAACAGGATTATCTACTGATCATTTGATGAAAATGTAACCAGAAGCTCACAGGAGCCTCTCCTTATATTTTCCCTAGGAGCAACAGTTAGCATTTGCTAATGTTGGAGCACTGAGAATGATACCCCAAAATATAGCACTTTGGCATGCTGAGTGCTTTGAATTAAATGAAGTTGAAAGCCCTCAGAAATAAGCCTCAGCACACCTGCCTGCAGGATGCCTGTGATCCTCTTTCTTTCCAGAAGCATCAGGAGGGCTTTCCCTTAGGCTTCTTTATCTTATTGAAGGAAGCTCCTCCAGAAGAAATGCCATGGTCTTAAAACTCTCTCCTTAGGGATCTTATAAAACAACCAGGAAAAATTAACCACCAGAGAAAAGAAAATATGAAATGTCATCACTATGTCCAGACAGACTTTTCACCTGTCCTCTATTGGCAGCTTTGAGAGATTACCTGGGACACATGATCTGCATCATGACAACTTTCATTCACAGTGAAGTTCTAGTCCTTGTTTGTCCACAAATTTCCCCCCGTCCCCCTCAGGGCTCAGAGAAACTTTGTTTCAGGCCAAGTGATTATTTTTAAGCCTACTCATTTCTCCTAAAAATCATTTACTACTCCTCTAGAACTGCATACAGTCTCCCTGTTCCCTGACTCCTCTAAAAAGGGTATTTAAGCCTCCATCATCTGGCTATCTTCAAGTCTCAGATGTGTGGGACTCCCATGTTCACGTGCTTATTAATAAATTTGCTTGCCTTTTTCCTTGTTTTTTTTTAATTGGAGTCTCACTCTGTTGCCCAGACTGGAGTGCAGTGGCCACTCCTGGTCACCGCAGGCTCGACCTGCTGGGCTCCAGCGATCCTTCCACCTCAGCCTTCCAAGTAGCTGGAACTATAGGCACATGCTACCATGCCCAGCTAATATTTGATTTATTGTAGAGATGAGGTCTTACCAAGTTGCCCAGGTGGGTCTCGAACCCACAGGCTCAGGCAATCCACTCACCTTAGCCTCCTAAAGTGCGGGATTATAGGTTAAGCCACCGAGCCCGGCTCACCTCAGGTGTAAAACTTCAGTGGATGAAGGGTTAGGTTTCCCTTTCTCCTGTACTAATTTGGTATTTACAACTTTATAGGCCATAACTACTGTGAATAATGAGAATTGACTGCATGTATCACATTTGAATACCCCGTCTCTCTTTACGGCTACCCTGTGGCACAGAGGCAGAGTCAAATTTCAGTGTCTGTGTAAGTGAACAAGGAATTGGGTCTGTGCCATTTGTTGCCCTGAAAGTTGGTATCACTGTCTTGACAAAGGACGGGGGACCCAAATTTGGTATCCAGCCTGAGAGGCCAAGTAGGTTCTTAACTTTGTCCAGAAAAGAATTCAAGAGCAAGCCAACAAAGCTAAGTGAAAGTCAGTTTATTAAAAGAAAAGAGGAACAGAAAGAAGGTTACTCTGAAAGCAAACAGCCTCCATATATCACTGGGGATTCAGTTGAAAAATAAAAGTAAGTTTATTGAAATGACAGAGAGTAGAATATTCCATAAGCAGGGCAGTCTAGGCTGGTCTATAGGAAGAACAGCAGTTGTATATCACTGGGTATTATTTTTCTAGTCATTCCCTGATTATATGCTAAAGAAGGGATAGAATATTCATGAGTTTCCTGGAAAAAAAGGTGGAGATTTCTAAGAATTGGTTTATTACTAAACATGGGCAAGGTTGAAAATGTTCTAGCTCTGAAGTACATGTCATTTAGCATGCTTATATATTATAATGAGCATATGGTGAGGGGCAAGGTTGGGTAGCAAGCAGATTAGTTGCCATCTTGGTTCTAGCTGACTGTAACCAGTTCTTAGCCACATCCTGCTTTCTGCTATGGAGACCAAAAAAACTAGGCTATTCACAAGTCTGCAGAAACTGTCTCAGCTATCTGTCCTGAGAAACTAGCTTTGTTTTTCATTTTAGGAAAATAGTCTTGCTTAATTTCTATTTCACTCTGATGATGACTTATGCAGACCTCACAGCACAGTTTCACAGCTTCCTCTGACCCTTTGGAGTTGGAAACTTATGGATCCAAGGGTCAAATTCAATGCTCATTAAGGCCACAAGCTTGCAATTTTCTTTTTTTTTACCTTTATAAAGGGTTGTAAAAAAAATAGAGAAAAAATATGCCACTAAAACGGTATGACACATAAAGCCTGGAATGCTCACTACCTGAGCCTTTACAGAAAAATTTGCTAACCCTGCTTTATAGACTCAAATCTAACAACTGTCCAAGTGTTGGGAAAATAATGTAAAACAAAATATTTTGCCAACCCAGAAAACTTCTAAATTTATCTAATGCCAACTATTTTTCAGCCTCTGTGCTGGGCCCTGGGGAGACATAATGAAAACAGTGCCCTTTTCCCAGACTACTCAGACTGCCCTCTCTTCTCTTCTGTTGTATTTACTTGCCTGGAATATATACGCACAATTGTGGGCATGTTCTTTCAATTGCGGGACAATTAAACATAGTTATTCCATTTCTTGATAAAAATCCCGGTGCCAAGGCAGGCTGCAGATCCAGTGGCAGTTTGTCTGGGGCTCTTGGGAGCCCTTGCCAGGTTGCAGAGCCCCAGAGCAATTTATGGCATAAAATCTGTAACATTTAAGAGGTAATTTTTACATTTTATAATAAAGATCCACAAAACTAGATTCCCCCTTTGCATGGAAATGGAGTGGATTTGTGCACAGTGAAGCTGACTTGCATGTTAAGGGGCTCAGTGAGCATGGAATGGTGGTACTGACCATCTGGCAGGTTGCCCAGGCCGAGGGTCATGTAGCCATTGGAAAAGGTGGTCAAACACTGCCGCAAAAGGAGGAAAAACAAACTCTCAAGTATTGCAAGTGCAAAAATCATAATTTTTGTTTTAAAGCTTAGCCTGGCCAGGCTCAGTGGCTCAGCCTGTAATCCCAGCATTTTGGGAGGACAAGGCAAGTGGATTGCCAGAGTTCGTGGGTTCGAGACCAGCCTGGGCACCTTGGTGAGCCCTCGTCTCTACAATAAAATAAAAAATAGCCAGCCATGGTGGCACACGTCTGCAGTTCCTGTTACTTGGAAGCCTGAGGTAGAAAGATTGCTGAAACCCAGCAGGTCGAGACTGCGGTGACCTTGAACATGCCACTGCACTCCAGCCTAGGCGACAGAGTGAGACTCCAACTCAAAAAAAATAAATGTTAGCGTTTCTCACAATAAGTACAGTCACATGCTTATATACTATATATACTTCAATCTCAAATATTAGTGGGTTGGCTTTATCGAAAGCTTGAACAAAATATCCTTTCAACCTTATACGTATTTCCATAACATTTATATCATTATTACTCATTTCACTCAGTTTCTATTGAAACATTACCTTTGCTCGTTATTGCTACCTCTAAATTTTACAAGAATTTTTTGTCTTTAATGAGAACAGTATGTAGCTATGCAGTAACATTTGTGCCATATAAAAAGCATCAAAATATGTACTTATTGCACAGATTGTCAAAATATAAACAAAATATAAAACAAAAAATAATAGACATATACAAATATAGCCCTTAAAAGCTGCAGTAAGTATACTCTTTTTTTTTTTGAGTTGGAGTTTCACTCCGTTGCCCAGACTGGAGGGCAGTGGCATACTCCCAGCCACCATAGCCTTGACCTGTTGGGCTCTGGCCATCCTTCCACCTCAGCTTTCCAAGTAGCTGGAACTACAGGTGCACGCCACCACACCTGGCTGATTTTTGATTTATTGTAGAGATGAGGTTTCGCCAGGTTGCCCAGGCTGGTCTGGAACCCACGGACTCAGGCAATCCACTCACCTCGGCCTCCCAATGTGCTGGGATGACAGGCTGAGCCACCGAGCCCGGCCACATATACTCTTAAGATGCTAAATGACAATGCATCAAATATATTTCCAAGCAACTTGCCTGATAGTTGTACTTGAATAAACAGTTTTCCTTTTATTAATCCTAGGGTAATGTTATTTCCACTTTGGTCTTCTCTGTGGTATAAAATCCCATCTCTCTGAAGTTTTTTTTTTTTTAACAATTTCTATTGATTTTTTATTGTACATGTAAAAATGACATCATTTAAGAAGAGTCATAATGACAAGATATTTAGAGAATAAAAACAAAGAATTCAAGCACAGGAAACAACCAACAGATTGAAGAGACCACCTATGGAATAGGAAACCTATATCCAAATCATATATCTGATAAGGGATTAACATCCAAACTATATAAGAAACTCCTACAACTCAATAGGAAAAAATAGACAAATAACCAGATTTTAAAAAGGCCTTGAAATTACATTTCTCCAAAGAAATGTCCAAATAACCAACACACATAAAAAGTTGTTCAATATCATTAATCATCAGAGAAATGCAAATCAGACCCATAATGAGCTACCACCTCTCAACTACTATGTTGGCTATGATCAAAACAACAAAAATAATAAAATGATAACAAGTATGTGGAGAAAATGAAACCTTTGTACATGGTTGGAAGGAATACAAAATGTCACAGCCCCTTACAAAACAGTATGGAGGTTCCTCACAAAATTTAAAATGGAGCTATCAAAATTAAAAGTAGGAGCAATCCTACTTCTGGGTATTCAAAAAAATAAAACCAGTGTCACCAAGACATATTTGAACTCTCATGTTCATTGCAGCATTATTCACAATAGCCAAGATGTACAAATAGCCTTTATACCCATTGACATATAAATGGACAAAGAAAATGTGGTATAAGCTTACAAAGGAACACTATTATATGGAAAGAAATTCTGCCACATGTGACAACATGAACATTGATAATGTTATGCTAAGGGAAATAAGCCAGACACAGAAGGACAAAGGGAAAAATACAGCACGGTTTCAGTTATAGGCACAGCCTAAAATAGTCAAACTCATAGAAGCACAGAGTGGATGTGGTTACCATGGACTGGGAGAAGTGGAAATTGAAGAGTTGCTGTTCAACAGGGATAAGGTTTCAGTTACGCAAGATGAGTGAGTCCTAGAGCTCTGCTACATACAACACTGTGGCTATAGTGAAGAATACTGTATTGTACACTTGTTGAAAGGGTCATCTCATGTATCTTATGTTGTATTCTTATCACAAGTTTTAAAACATGAGAAAGAAAAAGATCTTTACACAGGAGCTTTTACACTTACTATGATTTCAAATGGTAGCCCAATTACTCTGAGATATTGACTAATATCTCTTCTCAACCACAGTGTTCCTTCTCCCTCAAGATGACCCTCCATGATCTCTGATAACCTAGTTTTCCTGTGTTTCTCTGCTCAGAGGTTGCTCCAAAATCTTAGTTCATTTAAATTTTGTGTTGGAATTTTTTTTTTGTCTGATTTTTAAATTTAAAAGAAATAACTTTATTGGACTCATTGACTTCTGATCAAATCTATGGAACTTCTTTCATCAAAACCAAGGAATCAGTCAGATTCCTGAAAGATGGTAAAAACTATCTCCAAGTGTAAATATGATGCCTATTAATGTTTTTAAGATATATGAAACTTTATTATACACACATGTACATTTTTAGCATGAGGAGGTCTCTGGACCACTGACAGGTGGCCAGTTGTTCAAGCAGTGTTTAGATAAGGCAAATACCAAGGAAAGACATACCACAAACAATGGAATTCTCTTATGGTACCAGAGGTTAACACATTCAATTTCATTGTTAGCTTTTCCTAACATTTTTTTCTAAAATGTATCCACTAAAAATAGGCCTTACAATCTACTCCTTACTGGTTCTATTTTATACATGTCATTATGAAAACAAAATAAATATCCATGTCTTCTCCTCCATAAAAACAGATCATCAAAACTTTTGGTCAACATTCACTGCATCCATCTATCTATCTATCTATCTATCTATCTATCTATCTATCTACCTACCTATCTATCTATCTATCTATGTATCTGAGTTGGAGTCTCACTCTGTGGCCCAGGCTGGAGTGCCATGGCATGCTCATGGCCATCCCAAGGTCGACCTGCTGGGCTCAGGCAATTCTTCCACCTCAGCCTTCCAAGTAGCTGGAACTACAGGTGTGCACTACCACACCCGGCTACTTTTGTGTGTGTGTTTTTGATTTATTGTAGAGATGAGGACTCTCCAAGTAGCCTAGGCTGTTCTCAAACCCGTGGACTCAGGCAGTCCTCTCACCTCAGCCTCCCAAAGTGCTGGGATTACAGGTTTGAGCCACCACAACAGGCCTTTTTATTTGTCTCAAAATAACTCTTACATTCACAGTATCTTTTTGTTTATTTAAAAATAACTTTTATGTAAATGGCATTAAGTTTAGCCTAAAGCTGCCTCCTTGTAAGTGTGACCCAAAGCTTTCTCTGTCCACAGTTAACTGTAACCTAACTGGATGAGTAAACAGACTGTAACCCACTCTTGTAACAAGTAGCAGAGACCCAGCACATCACGTAAGCCATACTTGGACCACTGACAAGCTGCCGAATGTTCGAGCTGTGTTCAAAGAAGGCAAATGCCAAGCTGTAACCCATCTGGTTGTTTTTGTACTTCATTTCTGCTTTCTGTAAGTCACTTTCCTTTTTCTATCCATGAGTCCTATCTGACCACGTGGCAGTGACTGAGTCTCTCTGGACCTATTCTGGTTTGGGCGACTGCCCAATTTGCAAATTATTCTTTGCTCAATTAAACTTTGCTAAATTTGGTTTGTCAATTTTTAAAAAATTTTTTAACAATGGTATTATTGGAAAGTTGTGATATTCTTTTTTTATCAATATTTTTTATTATGATTTTGTGGGGTACAGTTAAGGGTTAGGTGTACAATTACATTTCATTCTGGTACCCTGTTGATAAGAGGTGTTTACCCATCCCCAGACAGATATTTGCGACTGTTAATCCCATCCTCCCCCCATAGTTTCCCAGTACCGTCAGTCATTTTCTTATAGTATTACATTGAATGTTCAAGGTCCATTATATGAGTGAGAACATGTGATACTCGGATCTTTGTTTCTGTGAGAGGTCACTCAGTATTATAGACTCTAGTTCCATCCAGGTTGCTGCGAAATTCATGATTTTGTTCTTTTTTATGACGGCATAGTATTCCATCATGTATATGTACCACATTTTTTAATCCAGTCCTCTTTCGATGGGCAGCATGGTTGTTTCCAAGTTCTTGCTATTGTGAACAACGCTGCAATAAACATACGTGTGCATGTATCTTTTTTATAGAGTGATTTGAGGTCTTCAGGGTATATTCCCAGTAGGGGGATTGCGGGGTCATATGGAAGGTCGGTTTTTAGAGCTTTTAGGAATCGCCACACTGCTTTCCACAGAGGTTGCACTAGTTTACACTCCCACCAA
>NW_007250555.1:42162-43352 GCF_000164805.1 Carlito syrichta
AAGAGGACCTTGAACAATTACAATACTATAAGAAAGGGATTGCCAATAGTGGGAAACTGTCAGGGGAGGGGGTGTGGGATTGGCAGCTGAGGGAAACTGCTAGGGGAGGGGGACATACCTCATCAACAAGGGTACCTGCATAATTAGCATTTGTATACCTAACACTGAAGTGTACCCTCCATCTTTATAATTAAAAGAAAGAGGAATACCTAAACAATTTTCAAAGTGAAACAAGCAGACACAAGAGTATATACTACATGATTCCACTCATACGATGTTCAAAAATAGGAACCCAACCCAATGGTGATATAAGATTGTTTTGGAAAGGACACAAGGAACTGAGAAAGAGAGGAGAGAGACAGACAGGGAGGGAAGGAGGGGAGAGAGAGAGTCACTGAACTGAACTGCTTAAGATTTGAGCTAATAGTTCTTAATGGATACGCAAATATTAAAAGGCGGTTTCTTCAGTTGTACCACACACTTTAACCTAGATTCACAAAACATCAGAAGTAGAAGGGATATAGGGCATCATGTATTCAAATCCACTCAGTTTTATACATGATGAAACTGAGACATAGAAGAACGGATGCTTTGCCAAAGACTATGATGCAGCTTGAAAATGAATGAGCCAGAGTTGGGATCCAGTTATCCTGTATCCAGTGCAGAGCTTGTTCAGAACTATTCTGTACTAAAATTGAAGTTCCATAAGAATTAAATGGAAGCAGAAGTTTGTGAATCAGAGTACATATGCTATGACATTCTAAAAAAACTTATGTGGTTTTTTCTTACAATTTAATCCTCATTTTCTCATCAGATGAAAGTTTCTGAATTAATCATTGATGAATACACAGGCACAAGCTGTGAATTTTTATCATACTTTGATCACATTTTTTTCTTGCCTGGATTATTAGCAAAATAACACATGTCATAGTACTTGATTGCTAAGTGAGACAGATAAGTGTGAAATTATTTTTCAAGGAATACACATGCTCATCTTTCAGGAAGTACTTTGCTCATGATTACATGTGCACTTAGACAAAAGTACAGTTTTTATCTTGATTGTCACTTGAGATGTAATTATTCATAAACTTAAGAAAAGGAGTTTCTTTCATGGCCTATAATAAGATCTTATTAGCCAGAGATGTTTTCCCTGTTTGATGTACATATTTTGGCTCATCATGTAGCATAGT
>NW_007250556.1:0-2457 GCF_000164805.1 Carlito syrichta
TGCTTAATTTTTTATGTATATTATCTCATGAAGTTTCAACTGAATAATAGGATCCTCTGAAAGTGTCCAGACTCTCCCTGTATAACTCTTTTCTTGATGCTGCTTCATAAATCCTAGGCTCCTTGGATTTCTTGGAGTCTCAGCACTGTCTCCCAACTCGGGGAACAAAATTGGCTCAACCTAAGTTTTCTTTCTCTATAAATTGGTCTTGGATCTTCTTCTAAGACAAATAATAGAGTATTATAAGTTTCTTATCTCTCAAGAATCACTGGTTTCACTGCCTGCTGTTGAGAGTGGTGTTATTTCGTACATTTTACCCATTGTTTTGGTTGGTTTATGTCAGAAGATAATCTATTGCTTATTACTTCATACTTTTGCTATCAATACCATTTTTATTAAAGTAATCACAGAAATTCAATTATTATATAAAATTTAAAAATTATCTAATAATTTTTTATATTTTATAATTCAAAATAAATTGTTTTCAATCTATTTGGATTTCCTGGACCTTACCTCATAGGTCTAGATAATAAAGAGTTTTTGCACTCTTTATTAATTTTTGGGTTACCTTATGATTTTTCATGTTGGAAGATGAGGATTTCTACTCGTGGCTTTCCCTCACAATATTTATGTACATACTTTGTAGATACATGTGCCTGGACTAGCACACACACACACAGAGATTTTTCTTTCTTTCATTTATGCAGTTTACCTTGTCTAATTTTTTAAGGTTTGATTTCAGTCAATCAAGATTCTTTGGTTATTATGGCTATTATGGTTATTAAAAGCCTGCCGTGGTATTCTTTATTCGAGGTCTCAAACCTCAGCATGCATTATAGCACCAGGAGCGCTTGCTGAAACATAGTTTACATGAACACACTTTCAGAATTTTTTTTCAGTAGATGATGGTTGGAACACACTGGGTATTAAATTTCAACCCCTGAACTTTGGAGTGACACATAACATTCAAACAGTAGCAGATTTTTACTTGCATGGTTAGTTTTCAGGCTGTTGCAGAGAAAATGACCAATAGTCTCTTCTAATACTCAAATTAGAAGCAACTTCATCAAGAAACAAAGGACTTTAGGAGAATGAATACAACTATGTGCTCTACAAATTGGTTTTTGCCATTCATTTTTTCTGTAAGTAATTTAATTAAACTCCCTTTGCTTATTCTCTCATGTTCCAACAGATCTATTTCAATAGTTTCTGTCTCTAAGTGTTATGGTGAAAATTAATTATACATATAATAATCAAGATAATGTGAAACACTGAGTGCAGGATTTGGCCCATATTGAGCTCTCAGTGTATTGTATCTGCAGTATGTGTAGGACCTGTGTCTTAATAAAATCTGCCTTTAGAAGGTGAATTTTAATCTAGTATGAAGAGAGTAAAATTAAAATAGTTAAATGTAGGATTTTAAAACTATTATAAGCAGTTTTATTTTACTGTTTTTTTTGGCAGATTAATAGATCTATTTTACTCTATTCTTTAAGTTCCAAAAATTTGCATTTATCTCTAATATTTGTTACATTGTCTCTCAGCATCTAGCTGGGAAGTTAGCATTTGACCTTAACTTATATTGCAAATTATCATATCCTCTCATTATTACACATTGTGTTTTAAAATAAACTAACTTTTAACACGACTGATGTAAATCAATGCTTCATAATATCTAATATTTCCCAATAAATCTTAAGCTGCAATAACTACTGAAAGAAGTGCTTTTGTGAGACTCTTGCATTTGGCACATAGCTTTAAAATTATCTTAATTTTGTTCATTATCTACTGTAGAGTAATATTTGGCCCTTAACCTTAATTTATTAAAAGTTAACACAATAGAATACAATAGCATTATATAGCCACTAATATGCATATACCAGAGTAGCAGTTGCAAAAAATATTCTTTTTTTATCTAAATTCCTGATTGTATGGTGACTCTCAGCCACAAATGAGAAACCTTGAATACAGACAAAGTGCTATCTCAGGGTCCAAAACTTTCTTTTTTTGTGCCTCAAGATTCTTCATGGTTAAAAGTAGAGAGTCAAATCTCCCTGCTGGTCAAGAACAGTAGAAAGTAAAGCAGGACCATTATGGATTCAGAAATATCGAAACTACTGCTATGATGATCCACGAACAGAGAATTCACTTCATTCATCAGTATAATCGCTTATGGGTGTCATTCTAAGCACTGAAAAATACCAATTATCATAATATTTCCCAAAGTATCCATATTCTACTTATTCCTTGTTGTAAACTCCAGAAAGACATATGGCATAATGTCTTATAGAATTGTAATGTGACTTAAAGTTGCTATAATTTCTATTTATGCTTATTCCCCTCAATGTAATTGTGTTGTCATTAATATAGTGCCAAACCACGACTCTTGCTTCTCCGTCCAGGTCATCTTAATTTTCTTTTTCTGTTCAAAAATTCACAGAGATATTTAGAGCTATG
>NW_007250556.1:4021-4878 GCF_000164805.1 Carlito syrichta
AAAAAAAAAAAAAAAAAATGTATAATTAGCAGAATCATGAATGCCGAGTTCCCTAACTGCCTATGCCTCTTTTTTCTCCCCTAAGGACTAGACAGGCATCCAAATGGATGACCATTTTACTTTCATTAAACAGTAACAGTAATTAAATCACCTCAAGCTCTTAAATCAAATACCTCAGATTATGTCTTTAATTCCAGACAAAATTCTTAGCATTTTCTCAAATATACAGATTTTGTTACCGTCTTGCCTTAGTATACATACAAAAGGACTGTGCATATGTCATCCATTTGGGCTTGGATTTCACTTGCCATTGCAATAGTTATATGTCTCCTACTTTCAGAATAATCATCTAAACCCCATTTAAACAGAGTCTACCACTAGAGTTAAGCATTTTTAACTGTCATAGGCAACAGCATATCTAACAGTATGGGTGCAGCACTATCTCCTTGCTAGGGTGGAAGAGGCAGATGTTCACAGGGTACGAAGCACTGGAGGCTTCTGACAGACTTCTAAAGAGGACAAACATATTTGTGTGCAATGGAGGAGCTTCTCTTTCACGTATCTAATACTTTCTCAATTTATTTTTCCTGCCACTATCTGCTGCTTATGGGCAAAATTTTCTGTTTCTCAGAAGAAAAGACATTCTTGTAACCCTTTGCACAATCTATTCTCCAATAGCAATCACAATTCTTTACGTGTCTGTAGAAATTTTCAGTATTATGAAGGGTTGAAATGGACAAGGATTTCATCCAAAAATGTCCTCGTCCATTTTTTTTTCTTTTAAAAGTCAGACCTCCTGTCCTCTTAATAAATCCTACTTTCTTATACACACACACACACACACACACACACACACA
>NW_007250557.1:0-880 GCF_000164805.1 Carlito syrichta
CAAATGTCTGTTCATATCTTTTGCCCATTTTATAATGGGGTTGTTTTTTTTTTCTTTTCAACACATCTGAGTTCCTTGTAGATCCAAGATGTTAAGCATTTGTCAGACCTGGAGTTGGCAAATACTTTTTCCCAGTCTGTAGGCTGTCTTCCTGCTCTCTTGATGGTTTCTTTGGCTTTGCAGAAGCTTGTCAGTTTAATGAGGTCCCACTTGTCTATCTTATCTCTTATGGCCTATGGGTTTCGGGTTTTGTTCAGGAATTGGATGCCAGTTCCAATTTCCATGAGGATATGTCCTTCATTTTCTAAGGTTCTTATGGTTTGAGGTTTACATTTAGGTCTCTGATCCATTTAGAGTTAATTTTTGCATATGGAGATAGCTAGGGGTGCTGTTTCAATCTTCAGCATGTGGTCAGCCAGTTTTCCCAACACCATTTACTGAATAGGTTCTCCTCTCCCCAGTTGTAGGTGGTGGAGGCTTTGTCGAAGATGAGTTGGTTGAGAAATTGAGATTTTGCTTCTGGAATCTCAATTCTATTCCATTTATCTATATGCCTGTTCCTGTACCAATCCCAAGCTGTTTTGATTATTGTAGCTAGTATCAGTATTTTAAAGACACAACTCTTCTTGGTTTTGCTCAGTCCTATTTTTAGTTCAAATATTCCTACACTTAGTCTTTCTTTCACTTAAGCATTTATAGGTCATAAGTGTCTGGAAGGTATTGGCTTATCATTAGTGCTGTAGTGATTTTTATTTATATTTTGTGGCATTTTCTTGATAGAGGCCTTCCATCATACCAAGGCAGTAGAATGTGCCATTTGAATGATACCTGACCATATGTTTTTAAGATTCCTTCCCTTTGAAGTGAGGCTCATCACTAA
>NW_007250557.1:1374-3373 GCF_000164805.1 Carlito syrichta
TAATATATAGTTTTGTTTTCCTGACCACAATATTAGAACAGGAACTATACTCTACAGAAATCTAACTTTGTAGAGCCTAAAACAGTGAAAGGCAGTGATTTGGAGCATGTGCAGAGTGACTACAGCATGGACATTGGGCCTCTGTCACTCACTAGGTGTGTGAATTTGGAGCCTTTATTTAGCGACTTTAACCATCACTTTCCCAAATTATAAAAATAAATAAAAAGATACTAGTTATACTTATTTTATATAGTTTAATATACTTATTTTATGCTTTACTAGGTTATATATGATGATCTCAAAAGCAAAGGGATCCTAGTAAGAATTCAGTAAATGCTAGTGATCATTCTTGTTCTTATCTGGAACTTGGAGCAATAGGCACCCTCCCTTGAATAGATAATAATCAAACCAATCTAACTGTTCATCAGAGAGTTTATGTGGGATGAAGAAAGAAGAAAAAAGCAGTATGAAACTGATGCAGAGTCATTAGACCAGGAAGACAGTCAGGAGAGCTACTGCAAAAGACAGAGCAGCACAGAACACTAACCTCAATCTTCTGAGTGGATGACCATTGAAATTGTATTGTCTGCTTTTATGTTACAGTCTGTTCTCACGGCTGAAGACATTTGCCTGTACTCTGACATATTTTCTTAGAGTTATACCTGAGTATTGTATAATATTTTGCTTTACAGAATGATGTCATTTTCAGCAGAACTAAATTTGTATCTGGCATACAGGATCACAGCGGTTATTTAATGTTGCTTTTATACACACCATAATTTTCGTGTATAATTTATTTTTCAACATATTTGTTGTATTTTTTTGCAAACTTTCCTATATTATGTATGAATTTTAATAGTTTTTGCCAATCTGTATGTCATATTATGTGTTTGTTTATTGCACTGGCTGAATAATTCAATTCAATGTTGAAGTGGAGGAGTGACCACAGAAATCCTTCGCACACTCTTAAATTTTAAGGAGTTTCTCTATCCTTTTTCTGTTCATTTTAATTTCCATATTCCTTTTATAGACTCCATGAATACATCAAGTAATTTGTCTTCCATTCTCAGTTAGCTTAGTGCTTTCATCAAGAATCAGTCATTAGTACTGAATTTGAACAAATGATTTTTCATTGTGTAGGCTGTGTCCTCCATTAATTTCTCAGTGTCATAAGTGCATTAATGTATTTCAGTACTTTAATGATGTCACTTCTGTGCCTTTTGACTTGCATAATTTCTGATGAAATGTCTGTTGTCATTTTCATCCTTATTCTAAAGTTAAATAATCATTGCATGTCAGAAGTAAACTTATCTTGAATATTAATATTATTATTTTAAACATATTACTGTATTCATTGTGCTGTATATTTTATTGAAATTTTACTTCTATGTCCTATTTGTGTGTATTTCTATTTTCCTGTTTCATATATTTTGTCTGATTATTTATATTATCATTTCCTTATAATAATAAGGAATAATATGAATCTCCCTAATGACTAATATTGTCAAAAAATCTTTCATTTTGTGTCCTTATCTTGCACATCCAATGTCTACACAAATCTTTTTCCACCTTTTATTGAGTTTTTTTATTATTGAGAGTGTATTTGCAAGCAAAGTCTAGTTCTTTCACAAATATGTGTTTTACAAATATTTTCTCCCCCTCTGTGCTTTATTTTTTAACTTGTCTTTTAAGAAACTGAGTTATCTTTGTTTAGTTGAAAACCAGTATGTCTTTTAAAAATTTCTTTATTAATTCTACCTAACAAACTTGGCCTTACCCAAGATTCCAATTAAAAAAAAATATTTTATAGCATTAGGTTTTACACCTAGGTCTGTAATACATTTTTCTTTTTGTATATGATTCAAAATATGGGCCAAGATAATTTTTTGCATAAGATGATCAATTTTTCCAATACCAAATGTTGCAAAGACTAAAATTCCTTTAAAATATCAAAACATCGGGCTCGGTGGCTCAGCCTGTAATCCTGCACCTTTGGGAA
>NW_007250558.1:0-405 GCF_000164805.1 Carlito syrichta
CCCTTTTCAAAAGACACACTAAAAATGTGGCGACATAGAAGCCCAGATTGCTGATTAAACATTATCAAGAGACATTGTAGATTTAGGCAATTGAGAACTCCAAGAACCGCATTCCCTTTCCTTTCTCAGCAAGATGCCCTGAATTTCCCTGTCCATGTGGATTCAATACTCTGTGTACAAAAATGAAGATGCCCAGATTTTCCTAGGCACATTGAATCCATGGATCTTGGTTCCATTTTCATAATTCGTACTAAATATTTGGCAATTGCAAAACTCTTGGCCCCTCTACAAACAAAGTACAAACGGAAATTGAAGAATTACCAAGTTCATCTTAATACCAAAGTTATATCCAAATTCGGCAATATGATACGTTTTTTCCGGGAATCTGGCCTTAATTGTCCCGAG
>NW_007250558.1:1616-2652 GCF_000164805.1 Carlito syrichta
CGAATTTTGTAACAATGTACATTCCGGAAAATGAGAACTCCTAGAACCGGATTTCCTTTAAATTCTCAGTAAGCAGCCCTGATTTTTCCAGTCGATTTGGATTCCAAATTCAGTATATCAAAAGACAGATGGCCAGAAGTTTCCTATGTTCGTGTATTTTATGATTCCTGGTTACCATTAAAAGTACGCAGTAAACATTGGGGAAGTGCACATCCCTTGACCCTTCTCAAAATAAAATGAGACATGGAAGGGGAAGGATTACAGGGTTCACCTTAAGACCAGAGTTACATCCAAATATGGCAGGAAGATTCTTTTTGTCCTGGAATCTGGCCTTAGTTGTTCTGAGGAACCTAACGGACTTGGAGTGCCCAATACCATTTACAACTTTTAAGAGGACCGGAATGTTGCTCGAGTCCTGAAATGACCGATTCGTAATATTCGAATGATAAATTGCTCTGAAACATTTGGGGACCTCCAAGATCTGTTTCTAGTTTGTCCCATAGCAGACAATGTGGGAATTTTTTGATTGAGGGCGTGTACAACAATGATTCTTTTTTGGTACTTAGTTGGAAGTCATGCAGTGTCCTGTATGTGAGGACTCTCTTTCAATTGATCCCTGTTTCAAAACCCTTATTCTTGTTTAGGCCTTAGTAGGAAGTCATGTAGATTTTTTATAAAGGAACCGTGGAAATCAGATTTCTTCTCTTTTATTAGCAAGAGGCCATAGAGTTTCCTGTATATGAGAATTGCTATTACCCACATACATGCCTCGAATCCCTGATTCTTCTTTAACTGTCAGCAAGGTGCCCTGTAGATTTTCAAGACTGAGGACTCGTATAAACTTGATTCCTTATTTTTAGCTACAGCTGTGCTGTTACCAGTATATGTGTACTCCTGTTCACAGATACATGCATCGAAGCTTGATTCTTTTTTAGAGTTTAGGAAGACGCCGTGTATTTTTTTGAAGATTCAGAAACATGTTATCCACATTTCCTTATTCTTTCTTAGGAAAGTCAGTGCATTTGTCTGTATATGA
>NW_007250559.1:0-1057 GCF_000164805.1 Carlito syrichta
CAATCCCATAAAATTCACCACCAAAAGCTGCAACTAAATACAGAAAGGTACCAGTTTCACATTCCAAGGGAGACAGCCTATTAACTCTCTCCCCTCTGAAATTTTGCTTTTCACAATTGGGTATTCCAAAACAGTTAAAGACTGATAATGCTCCTGCTTATACATACAAGACTTTTCAATGTTTTTGTGTCCAATTTGGCGTTTCTCATTCCACAGGAATTCCTTATAACTCTCAGGGTCAAGCTATAGTTGAAAGAGCCCATCAAACGCTAAAGAATCAAATAGTTAAATTGCAGGAAAGGGAGTTTAAGTATAGCTTTCCCTATCAAATTGTAAATCATGCCGTCAGAAAAACTTAAGGCAGCAAAAGATTTGGTGCAACAGCAACAACTAGAAACTGGTCACATTAAGCCTTCCACTAGTCCGTGGAAAGCCCCTATATTTGTTATTAAGTATAAATCAGGTAAATGAAAACATACAAAATTTAAGGGCTGTTAATGCTACTATGAAAACTATGAAAACACTCAGCCTGAAAAAAGCCATCAGGTTCCAGAAATTCCTGGCATTACTGTTTATGACCTTGTTAGTTATTTGTTTGTTTTAGAATTCTCCTTTAAGAAATGTTACAAGTGTTCAGAGCAAATTCTGGATTTTTTTTTAACTTGTAAACAAATAAAGAAAGTTTTCAACTCCTTTGTCCTCTCCTGTTCCTCCTACAACTCTGATTCCTGCTTTCCCTCTAACTCAAAATCTGACTCAGCTGGTTTAACTACTCCTGTTTTTTGTAATCTGCTCTGTCAGTTTCTCTTCCTTCTTGCTTTCCACCTTAATCTGGGAAGGAAGGGCTGGCGTCTACGGCTGTGGCGCCTAACCCTGACCTTTAGTCTTTCTCTTGTACCTTCAGAGAAGGGGCAGATGCCAAAGGCCACGGCATCTGACTCCAGCCTCCAGTCTTTTTCTTTTGTCTTCAGAGAAGGGGCAGGTGCCAAAGGCCACGGCACCTAACCCCAGCCTCTAGACTTCTCACCCCCCTTTTCCCCACTGCTTAATAACCTCG
>NW_007250559.1:2029-3243 GCF_000164805.1 Carlito syrichta
TTACTGCTTTGGTTGGAGCTCTAAGGTTAGGAAAAATGTAAAAAAGATTGTTGGTATGAGATATGTTTTTAGTAAGAAAGAATAAAGGAAAGAGAAATAATTGTATAGGAAAAATCTTGTATGGTACATTATAAATGGCTGATTGTTTGGGAAAAAAAAGGAAAGGGAAAAGAAGAGAAAAAAGGGTATAAAACAAAAATAGAAGGTTTAAGCATTAAAGAAAAATGACTTAAGTATGTCAAACATGGTACGGGAAAGTCAAAAAGCTTTTTGGCCATAAGCCTGATTTAATTGTAGTACCTTACACTGCTCCTCAGATAACCTGGCTTTGTAAAACATGCCCTGTGTGACAGTTAGCCGTAGCCCACTTTACTGGGCAAGTGAACTCCCACTATCCTCCTTCTCCACTTCTTACTTGTGCAAAAAGAAATCATTCTTTTATCTTTCTTCAGGTTACCAGTGCTCAACCTCTACGAAATGCTAGCTTGGTTTTTACAGATGGCTCCTCTTCTGAAACAGCGGTTACTGTTATTAATGGTGTTACTTCTTGTTTTCAAACAGATTATAATTCCACTCAATGAGTTAAGCTGTTTACAGCTTGTTAGGTCTTTACAAAAAAATTTTAATCTCGACACTAACATTATGTTACAGGTGTACTGTGTCATTTAAAAACTGCTAGTCTTCATGCTGTCTCTTCCTTCTCTCCCACTAACATAATTGTTCTTTTTATAAACCATTCAATTACATATTTGTGCTAGTATAGAACCTGTTTATGCTACTCATTATTCATACTCATTTTACCCTTCCTTAGTCCATTATCTAAAGGCAATGCTCTTATTAATGAGGCTATGTAATTTTTTGCTTTTCCTTCATTAGCAGCTACTGCTTCCCATGCCTTTCATCATCAGAATGCCTAAAGTTTACTTCACCTGTTTGGGTTCCGGACCGCCTCATGAGAAATGTCCGGCTTCCCACCCCCACCATAGTGCTGCGAGAAGCTGCAAACCACCAACTTGGGGACAGCTAAAAGTGCTGATACGTGATGCAGAGGATTTGGTTTGGTTTCAAATTACTTCTCTTACTCTCTCTACTGTTTTTATTGCTATACTGGCTATTATAGCAAGCCAGGTGGGTTGTATTTATTAAAAAAAAAATCTTATTGGGCTTATATCCCAAACCCTCTAGTGTTTCAGCCTGTTACATGGGATACTAAG
>NW_007250559.1:4340-6697 GCF_000164805.1 Carlito syrichta
CGAGCCAGCCTTGGAGGCCCGCCTGATGACAAAGTCCAGGTGTGCTGAGGACCCCTGGCCACAAAGTGAGTCTGGGCAGCTGAGGCCCTTCTGTCTTCCGTCTTTGCTGTTGATACAGCTGAAGAAATTCTGTGCAGTCGTGGAAGAAGAAGATGGCATGTTTATGCGAAGAATCACAGCTAACCTGGAAATATCATGGTTTATTTTTCCATTTTTCCCACTATGCCACTTGGCCTTTTCTAACATATGCAAGGGTTAAACTCTGAAGCACATCAAGAATGCTTTCTTTCACTTGGTTATAAGTTACTAGATATTGCTTAAGTAATAAATGATATAAGTATATTCACTCCTTATTTGATTTATAATTATGTAATTTAGTGTTTAGACATAAGGATTTTTAGAAGCACAAATTTATAGTAAGTTTATTATGAATTCATTATAAGTTCTAACACTTATCTAGGAGTTATGTAGGTGATTTATAACACTGCTTTTACTAACTTCGGATAAGGATTAATATTAAGGTTTTTACTTAATTCTATAGTTAAAACTCTAAGTTAACATCTATAGATTAGGTTTTCACTGAACTCATAATATAATAATCAGACACTTTTATGACAGATCAGCTAAAACAGAAAGTAACCTTGAGGGGCCTGGCAAGCATTACTAAAAGCTTCTTTTGAGTTCTCTTTAGAAACAAGCACTGCAAGATAAAAGTAACGAGGACATCTGGACAAGGTAGGCGATCACAGGACTCTGAAGAACATAAGAGCCTAAGATGAGAATATTCCTGACACATAAAGAAATATACACTTAAAGAAACTTTCTTGAAACATTTGTAATTTGGGACATTGGACTGAGAGTGTCATTGTTGGTTTTATGAATAGGACTTGTCTAATGCCTATGAGATTCCTGGCTTATTTGCTACTAAAGCCACTGGGAATCTTGGTTTGTTTGCTACTAAGACCACTAGCTGGTAACTTTTAAAAGATATGTATGTGAAAGAGTTTTCTTTGTCTTGCCCCTTCAAAAATGGTATAAAAGCTCTGTATTAACTAGCATAAAATCGTCATCTGTTCAAGAAGCAGGTGTACGGTATATGATCGTCGTTTGCCTATCCGTCTCTCCTTCAACACTTCCCACGACCCTTGTGGGGCGGGCCCCCACAATAAACCTTTCCCCATTTGCTTGCAATTTTACTCAACAAAGTAAAAACACTTGCTGTTGCTCTTAACTAGCCACTGAACAACATTTCTGTCAGTTTCAAGACAGTGTGACAGTCCTGGAGGTGAGGGCAGAGTGTGCACCCACATTCAGAGGCACAAGTGCCCCATGAGGCTAATAGCCTGAGCTGCAATAGAATGAAACTGAGCCAGCAGCCCTGGGAATGCCTTCACATCTTGCTACAGGTGGAATATATATAACTCCCATGTTAAACTGGAAAGCATGGAATATATTTAACTCACATGTCTCCTGGTATTATCCTTTAAATAATCTAATGACAATGAGATAATCTGCCCACCTGTAAGGTTGTTCAATCCTTGCAGTGTGGGGTCAGTATTTTAAGAATGCTAAAATATATTTATAAAAATACAGGAGAGAAATCTGAACCCAAGAAAGATGCAATAAGTCTATTGAAAAGTATAAATTGCCTTTTTAATTGAACTTGGAAATATGTTTTTGAACACTTTAATGAAAAAAGAAGAAAGTACAGGCTCCTGGATTGAACATAAATAATGCAAACTTCCTTTGATCATCTCTTATATGTGGAATATAAAAAGTCAAACTCATAGATGCAGAGAGCAGGGTGGTGGTTAACAGTGGATGGGGGGAGGGGAAGGGGGTCAGGAGAAGAAGTCAAATAGTGCAAACTTTCATCTAGGTAGGAGAACTAGGTTCACAAGCTCTGTTATATAACATGGTGATTTGAGAAATAACAGTGCACTGTATACTTCCAAATTGCTACAAAAGGAGATTTTGACTGTTCTCATAATACAAAAAATACAAATATGAGGTAATGCATTTGTTACCTAGCTCAAGTTGCCCATTATACACTGTATGCCTATATCAAAACATAGTGCTGTATACCAAAAAATATATAATTTTTATGTCAATACAAAATGAATAAATAATTTTGAAAATTTACTTGAGGAGAATTAAGAGAAACTTCATAAAACTAATAGAACTTGAAATAAACATGACAAAATAAGCTATAAATTTGATAGAAATTGTTCCAATATTGAGATGAAAATTTTAGCAAAATTTTGAAATTATGCCAATGTCTGAATTCATTATGGAAGGAAAATACATTTCTAATAGTAATAATTAAGATTCATAAATTATTTGGTAATCCAATTAAT
>NW_007250560.1:0-1644 GCF_000164805.1 Carlito syrichta
GTTGGCTAGCCAGCTATCTTAACTAGATGAATTAACCAGCTAGCCAGTTGGCTAGCCAACAGACTTAACTAGCTTGCCACCTAGCAAGACAGTTGGCTAGGAAGCTGACTTAATTAGCTGATTTAACTAGCAGCTACTTACCTAGCAAGCTGACTTAAATAGTTAGCTAAATAGCTAGCCATCTAGTTAGCAAGCTTACTTAAATAGTAATCTAACTAGTTAGCTACCTAGCTAACAAGGTGACTTAAATATTAAACTTCCTTGCTAGCTAGCTGACTTAACCAGCTAGATAACTAGATAGCTTAATCATTATCTAACGTGCTAGGTAGGTGACTTTATCACCTATCTTATCTCATTAGCTAATGAGTTGGCTAGTTGACTCATCCAGCTGAGTTAACTCGTTAGCTATCTTGTTAGGTAGCCTAATCAACCAGCTGAGTCAATCTGTTTGCTAACTATCTACCTAGCTGACTCAATCATCTGACTTAACTCATTAGTTAACTAACTAACAATCTGACTCAAACATTTAGCTAACTAGCTAGCTAGCTGTCTTAACCAGCTGTCTAAATTAGAAACCTGACTTAACTAGCTGTCTTAGCTAGCTGACTTAAATACTTGGCTAGCTGACTTAACTGGGTGGCTTACCTCGTTAGCTAGCTGACTTAACTACCTGAATTAAATAGTTAGCTAACTATATAAATAGCTGAATAACAAGCTGACAACTAATTAGCAAACTAGTTTGGTAGCAGACTTAGGTATCTGACTTAAATAATTAGCTAACTAGTGAGTTAGATGACTTAACTAGCTAAATTACCTACCTAACTGGTTAGTTAGCTCACTAACTAGCTGACATAACTAGTTAGCTTATGAGATAGCTAGCTGAATTAACGAATTGGTTTATGAGTTCGATAACTGTTTTAACTAGTTGGTAAAGGAGAAAATGGCTGTCTTAAATAGTTGGTTAATGAGTTAGCTAGGTGACTTAACTTGTCTGATGAGTCGGCCGACTAGTTAGCTGGGTTAACACATTGGCTACCTTCTCAACTGTCCTGTTAGCTGGCTTAACAAGTTGATCGACTAACCGGCCAACTATTTAGCTTGGGTAACATGTTGACTGAGGAGTTGGCCACATTGTTAGCTTGGGTAAGTAGTTTGCTGACTAGTTTGCTGACCTTATTATTCGGCCTGTTAGTTGGCCAAATACTTAATTGACTCAACTAATCAGCTGATGTTTATCTGACCTAATTTGCTAGCAGCCAAGTTGGCCCACTAGTTGGCCTATTGTTTAGCTGACTTAACTAGTTCACCAGCTAGTAGGCCGACCGGTTAGCTGACTTAACTAATCGGCCAGTGTGGGATCCAACAGGTGAGATGACTTCACTAGTTTGCTGGTGAGTGAGCCGACTGGTCAGCTGAATTAAGTATTTGGCCGGCAAGTGAGCCATCATATGCACTGCCATAACTATTCCTCTGGCGAATGAGCCGACTGGTGAGCTGACTTACTAGTTTGTTGGCAAGCAAGCCGAATACTTAGCTGACTTGGCCTGCAAGTGAGCTGACAAGTTAGATGACCTGTTGACTGGTGAGCATGCCGAGTAGTTTGCTTACCTGTTAGCAGACGAGTGAGTCAACTAGTTAGCTGAC
>NW_007250560.1:2772-6159 GCF_000164805.1 Carlito syrichta
CCTACTGAGCCAGATGACTAAACAGCTCACTTAACACACTGACATAACTAGCTAGCTAGTCGGCTAGCCAAATGACTTAATTAGCTAATTATCTACCTAGACAGGTGGCTAGCCAGCTGACTTAACTAGATGACATAACCAGCTAGCCAGCTGGCCAGCCAGCTGATTTAACTCGCTAGCTACCTAGCTAGCCAGATGGCTAACCACTTGAATTAACTAGCTGACAACCCACTAGTCGGTTGGCTAGCCAGCAGACACAAGTAGTTGATTTAACTCGTTATTCAAGTATCTATATGGCTGACTTAACAAGCTGAAATTCCTATATATCCAGGTGGCTAGGCAGCTGACTTAACTAGCTAGCTACCTATGTACCCACTGGTTTCTGAGCTGACTTAAGTACCTGACTACCTGGCTAACCAGTTTGCTAGCCAGCAAACTTAACTAGCTGTCATAATTTGCTTCCCTGCTTCCTAGCCAGTTGAATAAACTAGCTTGCTACATACCTAGCCAGCTGATTATCCAGTTGAATTAACTAGTTGAGTTATCTAGCTGGCCAGATGTCTAGCCAGATGACTTAACTAGCAAGCTGCCTACCTAGCCAGCTGGCTAGTCAGCTGACTTAATAAGGTAACTTAACTAGTTAGCCAGCATGCTAGACAGCTGACATAACTAGCTAGCTACTTGCTAGCGATCTAGCTAGCTAGGTGACTTAACTCACCTAGTTAGCTAGCTGATATATCTAGTTGACTTAACTAGCTAGCTTCCTAGATTGCCAGCTGACTTAACTAGCTGAAATAACTAGAGAGCCAGCTGGCTGTCCATCTGACATAAATAGATTTACAACTAGCTATCCAGTTGGCAAAACAACTGAATTAACGTGTTGACTTACTAGATAACCAGCTGGTTAGTCAGTTGACTAAAGTACCTGACTTAACTAGCTGGCCAGCTGTCTAGGCACCTGACTTAATTGCCTAGCTACCTAGCTAGCCACCAGTCTAGCCAGCTGATTTATTAGCTAACTTAAAGATGTAGCCAACTGGATAACCAGCAGACTTATCTACCTATCTACCTAGCTCGACAACTGGTTAGCCTGTTGAATTAACTAGCTGACATAACTAGATAGCATAAAAGTTAAACAGCTGACTTAAGTAGCTACCTACCTACATAGCCCGCTGGATTGCTGACTGACTTAACTACTTAATTACCTAGCTAACCTGCTGACCAGTGAACTGACTTAACAAGGTGACTTAACTAGCTAGCCAGCTGGGTAGCCAGCTGACTTAACTAGACCACTACCCTGATTGCCGACTGAATTTACTTAATTACCTAGCTAACCTTCTGGTCACTGAACTGACTTAACTAGGTGAATTAACTAGCTAGCCAGCTGGGCTAGTCAGCTGACTTCACTAACTGCCTGAACTAAGTAGCCAGCTGACATAACTAACTGACTTAACTAACTAGCTCCCTAGCTAGACAACTGACTTAACTAGATGACTTAAATAGCTAGCTACCTAGCTAGAAAGCTGGATGGCCAGCTGACTTATCTAGCTGACTTAACCAGTTACCCAGCTGGCTAGCCACCTGACTTTACTAGTTGACTTAACTAGCTAGCCTGCTGGTTGGCCAGCTGAATTGACTCGCTGATTTAACCAGCTAGCCAGGTGGCTAGCCAGCTGACTCAACTAGCTAGCTACCTAGCTAGCCAGCTGGGAAGCCAGCTGAATTAACTAGGTAATGTAACTAGCTAGACAGCTGGCTAGCCAGCTGAATTATCTAGCTTGGTACTTAGCTATCCAGCTGGCTAGTCAGCTGACATAACTAGTTGATTTAACCAGCTAGCCAGCTGGAACAATTAGAAGACAACCTAGTTAGCCAGCTGGTTACCCAACTTACTTAACTAGTTAGCTACCCAGCTAGCCAGCTTGGAAACCAGATGAATTAACTAGCTGACTTAAATGACTAGCCAGCTGGCTAGCCAGATGAATTAACTAGCTTGGTACCTAGCTATCCAGTGGGTGAGCCAGCTGACTTAACTAGTTAACTTAACCAGTTAGCCAGCTGGCACTACTATCAGACTTAACTAGTTAGCCAGCTGGCTACCCAGCTAACTTAACTAGCTCTCTACCTAGCTAATTAACAGGCTAGTCAACAGACTTAAGTAACTGACATAATTAGCTAGCCAGCTGGCTTGCCAGCTGCCTTAAGTACCTAGACCATTACCTAACCAGCTGACTGGTGAGCTGTACTAACTAGGTTACATAGCTAGCTGGTTAACTGACTAGACAGTTGACTTAAATAGCTAGCTATCCAGCTAGGCAACTGGCTAGCCAGTTGACTTAGCTCGCTGAATTAACTAGCTAGCAAGCTGACTTAACAAGCTGACTTAAACAGCTAGCTACCTAGCTAGCCAGCAGGCTTAACTGACTGACTTAACTAGCTAGCTAGCTGACATAACTAGCTGACTTTTATAGCTAGCTTCCTAGCTAGCCAGCTGAGAAAACTTGCTGAAATAACTAGCTAGCCTGATGCATAGACAACTGAATTAACTAGTTTTTTAACTAACTAACCAGCTGGATAGTCAACTGGCTTGAGCTGACTTAACTAACTAGCCAACAGGTTTCCAGCTGACTTAACTACCTGACATAACCAGCTAATCAGCTGTCTAGCAAGCTGAGTTAATTAGCTGGATACCTGTCTATCAAGCTGGCTAGAAAACTGACTTACCCATCTGACTTAAGCAAGCAAGCTGGCTTACCAACTCAATAAACTAGCTAGCTACCTACCTAGGCTGCAGGTTAGCCACGTGACTTAACTACCTGACTTGAACAACTAGTCTGCTGGCTTGCAAGCTGATTTATCTAGCTAGCTACCTACCTAACCTGCTGTCTAGACAGCTGACTATACTAACTGATTTAACCAACTAGCCAGTTGACTAGACAGCTGACTTAACTCGAAGACATCACTAGGTAGCCAGGTAACTCTCTAGATGACTTAACTAGATATTTACCTACCTTGCCTGTTGACTAGCCAGCTCTCTTAAATAGCTGAATTAACCAACTAGCCAGCTGGCTTGCCAACTTACTTATACCTTGCTACCTAGCTAGCCAGCTGTCTAGCTAGCTGACTTAATTAGCTGAAATAACTAGCTAGCTACTAGCTAGACAGCTGACTTAAATAGTTAGCTAACTAGCTTGCTACCTCGCTAGCCAGCTAATTTAAACAGTTAGCTAACTAGCTAGCTACATAGCTGACAAGCCTACTTAAGTAGTTAGCTGCCTAGCTAGCTAGCTGACTTCACATGGTAGCTAACTAGTTAGATTACTAGTTATCTAAAGTGTTAGCTAGCTGACTTAGTCATCTGACTAACTCATTAGCTAACAAGCTTCC
>NW_007250561.1:0-979 GCF_000164805.1 Carlito syrichta
ATATTTAAGCATTACCAAGTTCATCTTAAGACCAAAGTTCCATCCAAATACGGCAATATGATACTTTTTTTCCGGGAATCTGGCCTTAATTATCCCGAGGACCTTAAGGGATTTGTACTACCAGATACCCAATTACAGCTCCTAAGAGGACCCGAATGTTGCTGGAGTCCTGAAAAGACTCATTCATAATAGCCACAAGCCAAATATCTCTGAAACATGAGACGAGCTCGAAGTCTTGATTCTTGATTATACCGCAGCAAGACACCCTGAGAATTATTCGGATTGTGAACCAGTGTATCACAGATTCCTAATTCTTTTTTACCGAGAGGCCATGTAAGGTCCTGTATATGAGGACTCCCTTTCCCCAAAATCGTGTTTGGAAACCCTGATTCTTGTTTTGCCATTAACAACATGAAATGTAGATATTTGTGACAGAAGAACCGTGTAAAAGAGTTTTCTTAGGTCTCCTTAGCTAGAAATCATGTAGATTCTGCATATGAGGACTATTATTACCTATGTTCTGGCTTCTAAACCCTGATTCTTGTTGAGTCCACAGCAGATGGCCTGTTGATTTTAAGGACTGAGGACTGCTATAACCCTGATTCTTTTTCACCCTTGGCAAGGGGCTGTGTATTTTCCTGTATAGTAGGACTCTCATTACATACATCCTGCTTCGAAACTCTGATGCTTTTTATAACTTTCCAAGATACTCTGTAAATTTTTGGGATTGAGGGCTCATGAAAACCAGATTCCTTATTCTTTCTTAACAAAAGGTCCTGTAGTTGCCTGTAAATAAGGACTCCATTTTCCAGATTCATTCTCGAAAACACCATGATGCGTGTTTAGTAAATAGAAAGATAACCTTAAGCTTTTTTGGGATTGGGGACCCAAGTAACGCAGATTCCTTATTCTTACTTAGCAATAGGCAGTGAAGTTTCCTTTATGTGAGACGCCCATTACCCAGATTCCTACTGCAAAA
>NW_007250561.1:2143-3256 GCF_000164805.1 Carlito syrichta
GAAACTCTGATTCTTGTTTAGTCCGTAGTAGGAAGTCATGTAGGTTATTTGATAGAGGAACCGTGGAAAACAGATTTTTTTCTTTTATTAGCAAGAGGCCATGCAGTTTCCTGTATATGAGGATTGCTATTACCCACATTCATGCCTTGAATCCCTGATTCTTCTTTAGCCGTCAGCAAAATGTCCTGTAGATTTTCAGGACTAAGGACTCGTAGAACCCACATTCCTTATTTTTAGCAACAGCCGTGCAGTTACCTGTGTATGAGTACTCCTGTTCACAGATACGTGCGTCGAAGACTTGATTCTGGTTTAGATCTTAGGAAGACGCTGTATATTTTTTTGGATATTGAGAAAACATGTCACCCACATTCCTTACTCTTTCTTAGAAAAAGTCTGTGCATTTGTCCGTATATGAGCATTTCATTTCCCTAGTTTATGCTTCAAAAACCCAAATTCGTGTTTAGCCCTTGACCAGAAACCCTGAAGTTTTATTGGGATGGAGAATACGTGTAAACCAGATTCCTTATTCTCCTTTAGCAATAGAGAGTGCCGTTTCCTGTATATAAGGTCTCCCATTATCCAGATTCCTACTCCCAAAATCTTAATGGTGGTTATCTCTTAGCAAGATGGTCTGTATGTTTTTGGGATGGAGGCCTCGTGTAACCAAGATTCCTTATTCTTCTGTAGCAACAGTTCGTGAAGTGTTGTGTATATGAGAACTCGCATTACGGAACTTCCTGCTACATTCTCAGCAAGACTCCGAGATATTTCCTGGTGACCTAGTATTTCAGTTGCTTGGATATCAAGAGAAATACTCCCATAAAGTTCTTGAGGAATTTGTACCCAAGATTCCTGGTCCCTTTTCAAAAGACACACTAACAATGTGGCGACATAGAAGCCCAGATTGCTGATTAAACCTTATCAAGAGACTTTGTAGTTTTAGGCTATTGAGTACTCCAAGAACCGAATTCCCTCTTCGTTCTCAGCAAGATGCTCTGAATTTCCCTGTCCATGTGGAATCCAATACTGGGTGTACAAAAATGCAGATGCCCAGATGTTTCCTAGGGACATGGAATCCATGGATCCTTGCTACATTTTAATACTTCGTACTAA
>NW_007250562.1:0-30395 GCF_000164805.1 Carlito syrichta
CTGGAGGGGGCTGGGACAGGAGACTTCCACACACGAGTAGAACGGCAGCAGTGGGGCGGGGGCGCAATATCTGGCCTTGCGTGGGACTGAAGTTCCCGGGCCTGCCCCCAGCGCGGTTGGTGGTGGGCTGGGGGATGGGGGTAGCAAAGTGATAGCCTTTTTGGGAACTCACGTTCAGAGAATCTCACCAGTTCACCTATGCTGTCGCCATCTTGCCCCGTCTCCCGAGGTCTTGTTTCAATCTTCTGCATGTGGTCAATCAGTTTTCCCAGCACCATTTACTGAATAGCTTCTTCTCTCAGTTGTTGTTGGTGAATGCTTTGTTGAAGGTGGGTTGATTGAGAAATTATGGTTTTGCTTCCAGAATCTCTGTCTTGTTCCATTTGTCTATATGCCTGTTCTTGTACTAATACCAGTCTTTTTTGATTATTGTAGTCTAATAAGAGAGTTTAAAGTCTGAAAGAGTGATATCTCCCACTTTGTTTCTTTTGCTAAGACTTGTTTTGACCATTTGTGGTCTTTTATGTTTCCATATGAATTCCTGTCTCCAGTTCTGAGAAGAATGTTGGTAAATTTTCTTTTTCTTTTTCTTTTTCTTTTTCTTTTCTTTTCTTTTCTTTTTTTAGCTGGAGTCTCACTCCATCATCCAGGCTGGAGTGCAGTGGCACACTCACGGCCACCCCAGTGTCGACCTGCTGGGCTCCGGTGATCCTTCCGCCTCAGTCTTCCAAGTAGCCAGAACTACAAGTGTGCAGCTACCCCACCCGGCTAATTTTTGATTTATTGTAGAGACGAGTTCTCATCAAGTTGCCCGACTGGTCTCCAAACCACAGGCTCAGATGATCCACTCGCCTCAGTCTCTCAAAGTATTTGGATTACAGGCTGAGTTATGGAGCCCAGCCAGATGTGGGTAATTTAATGGATATTGCATTTAATCTATAGATTGCCTTTGGTAGATGGACATCTTAACAATGGTAATTCTTCCAATTCATGAGAATGGAACATTTTTCCATTTGTTTGTGTCTTCTTTGATTTATTTGAGCCGTGTTTTATAGTTTTTAATGTCAAGGTCTTTCACTTTTCTGGTTAAGAAGATGCTGAGGTATTTCTTTTTTGTGTGGCTATTGTGAATGGAATTGTGTTTATTATTTGATTCTCTGTTTGTTGCTGGTGTATAAGAATGCAACTGTCTCACATTTATTTTGTCCTGAGACTTTGCCAAAGTCCTTTATCAATGCAAGTAGGGTTTTGAAAGATTCTCTTGGGTTTTCAAGGTATAGAATTATGGAACCAATCATGCTTCCCTTCAAAAGTAGAGTGGATAAGGAAAATGCAGTACATATACATGATAGAATATTATGCAGCCATAAAGAAAAACAAAATTATGGACTTTGCAGCAACTTGGATGAATTTAGAGTCTATAATACTCAGTGAACTGTCACAGAAACAAAGATCTGAGTTCTACATGTACTTATAACTGCACCCTGGATGTTTATCATAATACTATGAGAAAGGGATTGGCAGTAGTGGGACACTATCAGGGGAGTTGGGGGGGCATATAACATCAGTTAGGGTACCAGTCTCAAACTAGGTGAAGTAGGGACCAAGGAGAGGGCCTAACCTTACCTGTGTGATGACCACTTATGTACCAAACTCTGAGTTGTTCCCTCATTTTAAAAATAAAAGTTTTTTAAAAAGAGGGTAGATCTCATGTTAAGTTTTCTTTCCACAAAAAACAAACGAATAAACACATAAAGGGACACAAGAGAACTTTGGGACGTGTGGGATATGTCTATTACCTTGATTGTGGTGATGGTCTCATTGTGTTTGCATATGTCTAAACTTCTCCAATTATAAACATCAAATATGTGTGGTTTTTTGTATATTAATTATACCTAAATAAAGCTGTAAAAAAGTAACACACATGCACACATACACACACACATTACCACTATTTAACTGTGAGAAGAATCATCAGACAAATTTTACTTAAAGAATATTCTATAAAATATATTATCTGAAATCATCAAAATTCTTAAGCTCATCAAAAAAAAATAACAAATCTAAAGAGATATGGTTACTAAATGTAACATGACATTGAAGATTACCTTAATGACCTGGACCTGAACATAAACTACGCAAAACATAAACTACACGTGAAAATAAACTATGCAAACACACTAAACCCTCTGCTTGTGTCATGTCCTCTGATAGTCTATTAGCCAAAGTAACTCATATATTCAAGCCCTAAGTAATTGTCTTAGAAAATATATATTGCTTATTCCAGGAGGAGGCATTAAAATCTTAGTGCCAAAGTATGTTGGTATGACTTTTACATAGGACAAGGTGAGGGTAAATAATACAGTCTGTAATGAGATAAAAACCGCAAAATCATTTATTCAGATAGATTCAATTTAGGTCATCTAAAAAAAAAAAATGTTCTCAGTATCATCTTCCATAGCACCCTAAAAAAACACACCATCATTATGATGAAATATTTGGTATATCTAATAATTATCTAGGAGTAGTTTTCCACACTCAACTTTCTGAACATCTGCTTAGTAACTGATCAAAAAGAATGATTTTTTAAAAATAGTCATAATTTTCTTACCACAAGTTAAACTGAAGATTTTCTTGGTGTTCCATTAAAAATATATGAAAAAATTGCCGGGCTCAATGGCTCAAACTGTAATCCCAGCGCTTTGGGAGGCCAAAGTGAGTGGATTGCCTGAGCCCACGGGTTCGAGAACTGCCTGGGCAACTTGGCGAGACCTCATCTCTACAATAAATCAAAAATTAGCTGGGTGTGATAGCGGGCGCCTGTGGTTCCAGCTACTTGAAAGGCTGAGGCGGCAGGATCGCCAGAACCCAGGAGGTCGGGGCTGCGGTGGCCGGGAGCATGCCCCTGCACTCCAGTCAGGGCAACAGAGTAAGACTCCAACTCAAAAAGAAGAAAAAAATATGTGAAAACAAAGATAAAAATGAAGAATTTATGGATATACTAGAATTTTGTAAAATAACAGAGAAGATATGTAGGATTATTATTATTTTTTGCATTTTTTGGCTTACTTTATGTTGTAATACTTATTTACAAGTAACAAAATCTTTTAAAACATATTCTGGTTACAGAATGTCAAACATTTTGTAAATTAGGCATTCTATAATTCTGTTTTGAATTTGATATAGGCCTAATACATCAAGTTTATATGAAATAATAATTAATTATTTTATTTTTATTTGAATAGGAGAATTACCTTTATTTGGATGTAAATATTTCACACGGCTGGGTACATGGCCAAAGGCATGAATGCTCTATGATTTTCTCAAAAATAAAATTTTATCTAGCCTAAGACATGAATATTAATTCTAGTATAATTTTGTTTAATATAATTGCATGCTTTAGAAGCAGAATAGCCTACATAAGAAAAAAGGTTCAATTTGAAATGCTATGACCTGATCCAAGACAATTTTAAGAGAATATGACTTGAAACAAACTTACTATCAGCATTGCCTGTCATTTTCTGTTTGAGTGTTTTAGTGTGTCTGAATGAATTTACTATTAAGTTTTGAAAATTGGAAATATTTTTATCTCTAGGGACATTAGTTTTGCATTTTTTTAATTCAGGGGAAATATAGTTCTTTATTCAGAGTTTTTGAAAGAGAAGTAAAAATTGTGTGCTTCCTCAGTCACTCTTCTTTCTGCAACTCACCATAGGGAAGAGGTATAATTCAGTACTTTGGTTAGGTTCATAGAAAATCATGTCTATCTTACAATTTTACAATGTACTTGGATAATGTAGAGACATCTATTCAGATTAATTTATAGTGGAAGAATGATTGAGTGAACTTGCAACTAGTAAACTGTAAGTTTACAGAACTTACACTGATTAAATGATAGATATAAATTTTACTCTGCATTGTTTTTTCCCTGGTGTATACTCATAAATATTTCAGACATGATGACATAACTAGCAATCCAGATTGTTTTATGAGTTTTTCACTTATTTAAATCCACATTTAGTAAAATATCTGCTTAGAAAAGGAAGAAACTTTAAAATGTATATATATATATATATATATATATATATTCCTGACCTGGCGCAGTGGCTCAGCCTATAATCCTAGCACTTTGGGAGGCCAAAACCAGAGGATTGCTTGAGCATGGCGGTATGAGACCAGCCTGGGCAACTTGGTGAGACTTCATCTCTACAATAAATCACAAAAACTATCTGGGGGTGGTGGCATACATCTGTAGTTTCAGCTGCTTGGAAGGCTGAGGCAGAGGGATCGCCCAAGTGCAGCAGGGTGAGGCTGTGGTGGTTGTGAGCGTGCCACTGTACTCCAGCCTGGGTAACAAGAGTGAAACTCCAACCTCAAAACAAAAACAAAAACAAAAAACAATAAAAATGATATTTCATAGTATGCCTAGCGTTTATCTCTGCTTTCTGGGATTAAAACTTATTATAAGCTAAATTTTTTTTGTAGTAAAGTTTTATTTGTAGTATGTATGCTATATTATGTATTCCTTTACTTCAAATGCATTAGATGGCATGTCTTTAAGATGTGCTAAATGACCTTTTGCTAAACCATCAAAGACCTGCGTTTTAATCTGTATTTCATAGTACTATTGACTTACCTAATTTTCAATCAGTTAATTACCAAATCCTTTCAGCACAGTTAATTTCCTGTCAATTTTGCATGAAAGAATTAAGTACAAATCTCTTTAATCTATATATTTTTGTCCAGACTTTTTATTAGTATATCATGCTGTGGGAAATGCATAATCAAAATCAACTGTAGCTTTTCTGAAATATATTCAATTTACAAGACAACATAAAATTAAATCAAGGACAGATGCAGTGATAGTCATTATCCTAAATAATCATGTTTTGTCATTGGTTTAATAACCGTGTTTGACTTTATTGTGTGCTGAAATCAGAAAAAAATTGCATATGTACAATAATTTCAATGACAATGTATTAAGAGCAGGAAAATATTTACTTATCCACCTACAGTTCTGCTTCCACCTAGGATGTTGAAGGCTGCAAAATCCTGTCTCCTCTATAAAAACAAGAAGAAAGAAAAAAACAGGTATATTACAAATAATTTATTTTATTTATTTATTTATTTTTATTTTTTATTTTTTTGAGTTAGAGTCTCACTCTGTCGCCTAGACTGGAGTGCAGTGGCCGCTCCCGGCCACCGCAGCCTCGACCTGCTGGGCTCCGGCGATCCTTCCGCCTCAGCCTTCTGAGTAGCCAGAATTACAGGCACGCGCTACCACGCCCGGCTGATTTTTTGATTTACTGTAGAGATGAGGTCTCGCTGCCCAGGCGGGTCTCGAACCCACGGGCTCAGGTAATCCACTCACCTCAGCCTCCCAAAGGCGTGGGATTACAGGCTGAGCCACTGAGCCTGGCTACAAATAATTTATGAACAAATGATTAGGGAACTGAGGTCTCAGGCAACCAGGAGCTCTGAAATGATGAGAAATGGAATGCAGTAAAGCAACGGAGAAAACAAGAGTATAAAATAAGCATGTTGCAATGGAAAACATGGATAATATGCATCAGTAGATGGGAGATTTTAGCATATAGACGGAAACTATAAGAAATACACACACAAAATATATAGAAAAATGTCAGAAATTATTTTTTTAACAGACTCAACAGTTGACAATTTACACATCCAAGGTGTAAACTTGATGGTAAGGCTGTGCTATGGTTTGAATTTATGTTCCCTGTAAAACTCATGTTAAAATTTAATTGCCAATGTAGTAGTATTGGGAAGTGGGGAATTAAAAATATTAGGTCATGAGTTTGGGTTTAATGCTTTAATGCTTTAATAAAATGCTTTCAGGAGTGAGCTCTCTCTCTGGGACCTTCTGCTTTCCAGCACTTATATGCCCTTTATTCCCTTCTGAATAACACAGAGTCCAAGGTACCATCTTAGAGTAAGAAAATGGTCACAATAGACATAAAATCTATCACCTTGACCTTAGACTTCACAGCCTCCAGAACTGTGAACCAATAAATTTTTGTTTTTTATGAATTATTCAGTCTCTGGTATTCTGTTAACATCACAAAAGAGGCTAAGACAATGGGTAAACATTTCCCAAAGTAAAACACAAAAAAGGGGGGAAATGTGAAACAAAAATTGAGCAATCAAGGACTGTAAGACAAAATAAAAATATCTAAATGTGTGATATCAAGGCAGTAGAAATATATATAATTTCGAAACAAATTAGGTATTCAATAATTTTCTGAAAATATAGAAACATATTAAACCACAGATACAAAAATTAGAGACTCCCAAGGCAAATCGAAAAACAAAATTTATGTGTACACACACACACACACATACACACACACACGGACATGTATAATATCCGTGTGTGTGTGTGTGTGTGTACACAAATTTTGTTTTCCATAATAAACCTGTGAAAACTGAAGATAAAGGAGAAACTGAAGGCAGCCAAACAGATCAATCAAAAGACACATTACATGTATAGAAAAAGAGAAAAATTATTGCATAAACTATGCAACCAGCCATCAAAGGAGTGATTTTTTTTTTTTTTTTTTTGAGTTGGAGTCTCACCTGTCGGCCAGACTGGAGTGCAGTGGCCACTCCCGGCCACCGCAGCCTCGACCTGCTGTGCTCCAGCGATCCTTCCACCTCAGCCTTTCAAGTAGCCGGAATTACAGGCATGCACTACCACACCTGGCTGACTTTTTTGATTTATTGTAGAGATGAGGTCTTGCTGCCCAGGCGGGTCTCGAACCCGCGGGTTCAGGCGATCCACTCACCTCAGCCTCCCAAAGGCGCGGGATTACAGGCTGAGCCACCGAACCCGGCTAGGAGTGATATTTTAAAGCATTAGAAAACATGAACTCAGGAATTTCTACCCAGATAATCTCTTTTTTCAAAAAATAAAGGAAAATACATGAAGTACCCAACAAGAAGTATCCAACATAAGAATAAGTCATATTTGAAGGGTGTGTTTGAAAGTCCAATTTGTTTTAAATCCAGTAAAGTTAGCCTAAATACTCAACTAACACAATTAACTATATAGTACTATATGTATCTAACATGCTATACTGACATCTGGTAGAGAGAAATAATACATAAAAATGCGGGTGTACATCTTTAAAGTTTGTAACTTGAGGGTTTGTATGTAGGGAACTGTCTATAAAGGCATTTTATACAAATAAATGCTGAGCACACTCATTGCCTTAAACATTACGCCACAAGGAATCATAAAAGGAGTTCTCCAGTAATAATATGAAACCAGACAGAAACTTATATCTACACAAAGAAATAAGTAAATTTGAATATAATTAAAGTGAGTTACATATAACAGTTACTAAAGTTACTATATAGAATATTACAATAAGATCTTCCTGGGTATGTGTAACTGAATTATTTAAAGAAGATGTATTTAGATTTTATATTTAGCTCTCTTGTGTGTCGCCTAAACATTTCTTGTTGTTACATGTTTACAAAGTTCACATAGATTTTCAAAAAGTTAGATTGATACATATATATTTATGTAGCTTTATGCCAATTCAAGTTTCCTGGAGAAGAAAATCAAAGTTTTACTTAACGTTTAAGCCAAATTTTCAAAAAGAAACCTTTTGGGAGTTAAGGCAAGGTGGCAAATGAGAAGAAGCATGTACTGTGCATCTCTCACATGGAGTGAACCAAAATAGAGAGAGTGTCTGAGCACTCAGAGAGGAATGAGAACAGCAGCACACTCCATAACTCACCACAGAAGTGATAAGACCCACAGGGTGAAAGAAGAGAAAAATCAATCAACCTGGGTTGGAACTAGGCCACACTTGCTCTAATGACTCAGAAACCACAAGCAGCCTCTGGACATGGAAAGGAAGGTGATTGAGGAAACTCAGAATTCTGTGCTCCTGCCATGGATTTAGAAGGCTTCCTGAGCCTTGAGGAATTCCAGTCTCTCACAAGAAACTGACTTACTCACAGTCACGCGCTGCCAAAACCCACGTGAAGCTGTGCACGGCAAAAGAGCCCTGAGCTGCTCCAGCTGCCAGTTTCTTTGAATTTAACTTTTACTGGCAGCTGCATTCTAGGGAGCTGAGGAAGAAAATTTTTCATTTGTCCCAAATGACAAACTCTACCAGAGCACACAGTTTCTATAGGTGGTCTGCCATGAGAAGACCTTGGCCGGCTGCACTTAAATGTTTTGAACACAGATTGCCTGAGGAAAAAGCAGTGAAGATAGGAGAGACTTGTTACCTGAACATTCCCTCATGCCCCCATGTGCATTATTTTGTGTAGCCTCTGCACAATGTGGCATCATTAACCCATGGCCTGGGGCATTCCTTCCAAGTTTCCACTGGGACAACCAATTGTGCACACAGGTGAGGAACTGGAGCACTTTCTCTCCTCCAACCCCCTCAAAAATGCTTAACATGAATGGGGAACTTTGGTAGTCAGTACAACCCCAGCCATTGGCTAGATCATTTGTGTATCTCCTTGGGGCAACATAGTCCAAGCAGAAATCCATAGCCACCATTGTAGCTAATTTTCTCCCATAAGAGCTACCTCATGGCCAGATGGTCAATGTGCACAATTTATTACATCTAATACAATATCAAAGTTTTCAGGAAGGTCTGATTTAAGACCTAAGTGAGCATACCTATTCAAGCCACCCCAGCCACTCAGGATACCTTGAGCCTGTGCATGTAATCCAGCACACAGCATTGTCATGCTGGCACTTGAGGAACCCATCACACCATGGCTATATCCAACAAAGGAAACCCTACATAAAGTACACACTTCTCTGTGTTGCAGATCTCCCAGCCTGAGGGAAGACTTTTTCAGCAGAGACACAGTGCTGGACTCAGCAAGGAAAGCAGTGGCTCTGTTCTACCAGTTGAGCAGCTGTAGGGTAGGGAAAAGGACTTCTTCATCTCCATGCCTACCACTGCAGACATTTGCATCTCTCTAGGGAGCTCAGTATGAGTGCACCTGTCAACACCCTTTCTATAGCATTCTGAGGTAATACCAATCCCATGAATGGTGGACCCTTTAGACTGAGCCACATCAAAGGGTGAAACCCTACTCCCTCACTACAAAAACCTTCAAGATTTCTACAGACAGACAGAGATGGCTACCTCCCATGCTGGTAAAGACCTCAGTACACTCACCCAGAGCTCCCCAACTGTCTTCATCAGAACTGGGAGTTTAGACAACTATATGAGTATTATGCAATACCACCTGCTTCAGCTGCAACCTGTTCTCACCCACAGGTGCCTCCTAATGGCATGAAGATGAACAGTTCAACCCAGAGAAAAAAATAATGGGGGAAAAAAAAGAGTACACCGCATCACTGGGGAACAATAAGTTTCATGAGCCCTCTGGCATTCAAACCTCATGAGATACAATGAATCTGCATGTACAAACACAACAATTGAGAATACAAGTAGCACCTGAAGAAGACATTGCACAAAGATTCTCTACAACCAAGGGACTCTTACAGAGCTTATTCCTCTGAAAGCACCAGAGTCAAAGCTAGATGAGTATAAACTATACAGATAAAGTCAAATCCCTGAGGGGAGTGGGGAAAAAAATTGAATCAAAAAGAAATCTAGAGGACTTCCTGCAAGATGGCAAAAGGACAGTTTGGACTGTGAGAGTCTCCACAAAAGCCAGTGCTCATAAAGACTCGGCGTGAGTTGGTGTGTGCTGGTGGGTGAGTGAAAGTATGTCTGAGGAGAGACTCAGGTTCTTGCACCCGGGGATCTTCTCTGGAGGTGACTGCAATCCCCCACCACCTTGAGATTGGAGCTGCTGGTGTGCAGGATCATTTGCCATTCTGGGGACTCTTCTGAGAAGATCGTGCCAAATTCAGCTTTTTCTCATAGCCTGGTGTCTGACCCACCCCACCACCTTTGACAGCAAACTGACTGGACAGAGAAGATCAGGGAGAGCTGGAGAGGAGTCCCACACAGGTGATGAAACACCAACTGCAGCCATTTACTCTGTCCTGGGACCAGGCAGAGACCTGCATTGTCTCACCCAGTTACACCCAGCCTCCAACCTGGGACCTAAGGTAATCATATCAAACTTGGAGAGACAAAAACACCTCTCCTATGCTGAAACAGACACAAACATGTAAGATCTGACTGGTAAACTTACAGGCCACAGTAGGCCTGAGGCATCTGACCCAAGCTGAGAGCAATCCTATTAAACTACACTGAGAGCAGAGGGGAGGGGCTGGAAATCAGAGCTGAAAAGAAGGTGGCCATACAGGAGCCACCTCAGAGTGAGTTTTTTTTTTTTTTTTGTCTGTTTGTTTTCTTCATTTTTGTTTGTTAGGTTTTTTGTTTTAGTTTTTTTCTCTCACTTTTTCAGTAGCGTTGTTGTACTTGTGTTTTTTCAGTTGCTTTTTTTTTTTTATAGACTTCTTGTATGGGTATTTTTGAGGAAGAGTACATCAATAGCGTTTTTTTGTTGTTGTTGGTTTGTGTGTTTGTATGATTGTCTGTATGTTTTAGTTGGGCGCTTTTGTTTTTACTCTTTTCTGTCTTTGTGTCTCTTTTCATTTGTTAGTTGGTATGTCGGTTTCCCCTCTTATTCCTCTCTCTCAACCTTCCTCTCACCTCCCATTCTTCCTTTTTCCATTCCTTTCCTTTTTCTTAGATCATTTTGCTTTCAGGAAGGAAACCTATTCCCCCACTGCATGGACAGATTGTAAGGCAGTGATGAGTGGGTTCCAGGGGGTTCACACACCTGGGGTCCCAGTGGATACTGGAATCTGCAGATAGATTCTGAATCACAGCTCCCCCCTCAATTAAATCTCTAAACTGCAAAAAGTACAGCTTCCCACCACAGTCCAGCTCCAGAATTGAGCAAAGTCAGAGGACCCACATAAGGATGAATAGGAGACTGAGCAAACAGAAGTGAAAGCTACTCCCCCTATTGCTGAACAGCAGAATTAAAGAAGGGGGGCAAGAAGAGAAGGAGGAAAATCTACACAAATGATGAAAAATCTAAAGAAGAAAATGGGTCGCACACAGACCCCTGGAGGTCAGACACTGAGAATACAGTCTTTGGAACACAGACAGTGAAGAGCCCTCAGAATGACTGGTCTCAAACCATGAACCCAAATATCAAGACATTAACAGAGAGAATAAATAGAAGTCAGGAGAGACAAGAGGAAAGAATGAAGGAGTTGATAACTGAGATAACAGCAATAAAGAATACAGTGAATGAAGTAAATAACAAACTGATAAGCATGGAAAGCAGAATTAGCCAAGCAGAAGAAAGAATCTCAGAACTTGAGGACCAACATATAGAACAATTCCAAACTGTCAAAAACATAGAAAAGAAGCTTAAAAAGACAGAGCATAACCTTCAAGAGATGAGCAATTATTTCAAGAGGTTTAACCTAAGATGAATTGAACTTCTTGAGGCAGAAAGAGAGAAAGAGACCACCCTGGAACAAACATTCCATGAAATTATCCAAGAAAACTTCTCTTATCTCATCAGTGATGTGACCATTCAAACACTAGAGATTCAGAGAACCCCTGCAAGATGACAAATGAGTAGAACAACTCCTAGACACATAGTAATTCACTTACACAAAGTAGGTATAAAAGAAAAAATCCTCAAGGCAGCAAGAGAAAAAGGTCAGACTGCCTACAGGAGAAGACCATTTAAAATAGCAGCAGACTTATCACAAAAACACTTCAGGTGAGGAGAGTTGGAGCCCAATCTTCAAAGTTTTTAAAGATATACAATTTCAACCAAGAATTTCCTACCTACCTAAGAGGATATGCTGCCTCCAGACCAGCTCCCCAAGAAACACTTAATAAAGTATTAAACACAGAAGAAAGGAAAAAAAGAATGACAATGCCCTTCACAAAGATGCAGGAAAAAGACTGAAAAAACACATGAATCAACCCCAAAATCAAAAGCATGAAAACAGACAAACAGCAACAACAATGAACTCTATAAGAACCCCATGGCAGGGATAAAGTCTCACATTTCAATAAATAGCCTGAGTGTAAATGGACCAAATGCACCACTGAAAAGACATAGAATGGCAAAATGGATAAAATGTTATGAGGCAGCAATATATGAAAGAAACTCATCTCACCAGAAAGGACACTCACAGACTCAAAGTAAGAGGATAGGAAACAAAATTTCACGTGAACAGACACAAAAGAAAGCAAGAGTCACAATCTTAATATCAGGCAAAATACCCTTTAAGCTATCAGAAATTTAAAAAGATATGGAAGGTCACTACATAATGAAAAAAGTTTGATCCATCAACAAGAAATATGCATCCTAAACATATATGCACCTAACATAGGAGCACCAACTTTCATAAAACAGCTTCTAGGTAAACTTAAAAAAAAAGATATTGACTCTAACACTATTATAGCTGGGGACTTAAATATCCCACTCATGACCCTAGACAGATCATCGAGACAAAATATCAACAAGGAGATCCAAAATCTCAATGTGGTGCTTGACCAAATGGACTCAATTGCTTCCTACAGAATGCTCCATCAAACAACTCCAGAATATACATTCTACTCATCACCACATGGAGTGTTCTCTAAGATAGAACACATCCTCAGCCATAAATCAAGCTTAAACAAATTTCACAAGGTTCAAATCCTACCATGTAACTTCTCAGATGACAGTGGAATAAAAATAAATATCAACACCAACAAAGCTTCATAAAAACACACAAGGACATGGAAACTAAATAGCATGATGCTAATCAACTCTTCAGTCAACATGGAAATCAAAACAGAGATTAAAAGATACCAAGAAGCAAATGAAAATGAAGAAGCATCTTACCAAAACCTCTGGAATGCCATGAAACAGTACTGAGAGGGGAATTCATATCTCTATAAACACATATGAAGAAAATAGAGAGGTCACAAGTTAACAGCCTAACAAATCACCTAAGAGAGCTGGAAGAGCAAGACCACCAATATCCTAACTTCAGCAGAGGAATCCAGATCACCAAAATAAAAGCCCAAATTTGAGACATAGGAGAAACAGATAATAGAAAAAAAGTCAGTGAAAAAAAGCTGATTCTTTGAAAGGATAAACATAATTGATGGTTCCCTAGCTGTTAGACTGCCCAGGAAAAAGAGAGAAAAAGCGCAAATAAACACAATCAGAAATGTAAAAGGTCAAGTCACAATTGACCCTGAAGAAATACAATAGCTTATCAGAGACTACTATGTACAATTGTATAGAAACAAACTTGAAAACCTAAAGGAAATAGAGGAATTTCTGCTATCACACAACCTCCCCAAGTTGAAACAAGAAGAAATTGAGACCCTAAACAGACCAATAACAATCCAGGAAATTGACTATGTCATAAGAAAATTACCTCCAAACAAAAAAAAAAGCTCTGGACCAGATGGTTTTCCAGCATAATTCTACAAAACATATGAGGAAGAACTGATATCAATCCTACTGAAAGTACTGCAGGCAATTGAGAAAGATGGAACTCTTCCCAAATCATTTAATGAAGCTAACATAACATTGATATCCTAACCAGGCAAAGATCCAACAAAGAAAGAGAACTACAGGCCAATATCCTTAATGAACCTCGATACTAAAATTCCCAACAAGATCCTAGCAAACTGGATTCAATAGCACATCTCAAGAATCATCTACCACGACCAAGTAGGCTATATCCCTGGGATGCAGGGCTGGTTCCACATTCATAAGACCATAAATGTAATTAAATGCATCACAGATGTAAAAACAAAAAACACACGATTATATCATTAAACTCAGAAAAAGCTTTTTATAAAATCCAGCACTCCTTCTTGATAAAAACCATCGAACATCTAAGCATAAATGGAACATACCTCAAAATAGTAAGAGCCATCTACGAGAAACCCACAGCCAGCATAGTACTAAACAGACAGAACTTGGAAACAGTTTCCCTGAAAACTGGAACAAGACAAGAATATCCAAGACCACCCCTCCTTTTCAACATAGCTTTGGAAGTCCTAGCTAGAGCAATCAGACAAGAGAAGGATAACAGTGGTATCCAAATAGGAAAAGAGGAAGTCAAGTTATCCCTCTTTGCAGATGACAAGATTGTATACCTTGAAAACTCAAGAGAATCTCTCAAAAACCTGCTTGCACTGATAAAGGACTTTGGAAAAGTCTCAGGGTATAAAATCAATATGCAAAAGACAGTCGCATTTCTATACACCACCAACAAACAAATAGAAACCCAAATAAAAAGCACAAGCCCATTCACAATAACCAGAAAAAAAATCAAATACCTTGGCATCTTCCTAACCAGAGACGTGAAAGACCTTTACAATGAAAACTACAAAACACTGCTCAAAGAAATCAAATATGACACAAACAAATAGAAAAATAATTCATGCTCATGGATTGGATGAATCAACATTGTTAAGTTGTCCATCCTACATGATGCAATCTACAGATTAAATGCAATACCCATTAAATTGCCAATAGCATTTTTCTCAGACCTGGAAACAACAATACAAGAATTCATATGGAAGCATAAATGACCACGAATCGCCAAAACAATCCTCAGCAAAAAAAAACAAAGCAGAGTATCACACTAGACTTTAAACTCTATTATAAAACTACAATAATCAAAACAGTCTGGTATTGGTACAAGAACAGGCATATAGACCAATGGAACAGGATAGAGACTCAAGAAGCAAAACCTCAATTTCTCAACCAACTCATCTTTGACAAAGCCTCCACCACCAACAACTGGGAAGAAGAAAACCTATTCAGTAAATGGTGCTGGAAAAATTGACTGAGCACATGAAGAAAGTTAAAACAAAGTCCCTACCTATCACCTTAGGCAAAAATCAACTTTAAATGGATCAAAGACCTAAATGTAAAACCTCAAACTAGAGAACCTTAGAAAATGCAGGAGTTGCCCTTATGAAAATTGGAACTGGCAACCAATTCCTGTTCAAAACCCCAAGCGCTCATGCTATAAGTGATAAGATAGATAAGTGGGACCTAATCAAACTGTCAAGCTTCTTCAAAGCCAAAGAAGTCATCAACAGAATGAGGAGACATCCCACAGACTGGGAAAAAAATATTTGCTGACTGTATGTCTGACAAAGGCCTAACATCTAGGATCTACAAGAAGCTTAAACATGCCTAAAAGAAAAAAATAAACAGCCCCATTACAAAGTGGGCAAAAGATATGAATAGACATTTCTCAAAAGAAGACACATGAGCAGCCAACAGATACATAAAAAAATGCCCTGCCTCACTAGTTATCAAAGAACTGCAAATTAAAACTACACAGAGATACCACCTAACTTCAGTCAGAATGGCTATCATCAATAATTCAAAAAACAACAGATTCTGGAAAGGATGCAGTGAAAAGGGAACACTTCTACATTGTTGGTGGCAGTGTAAGCTGGTAAAGCCTCTGTGGAAAACAGTGTAGTGATTCCTAAAAGATCTAAAAATTGACCTTTCATATGACCCCACCCATCCTCCTACTGAGAATGTACCCAGAATAACTCAAATCACTCACTCGTATGTTTATCATAGCATTGTTCACAGTAGCAAGAATATAGAACCAACCGTGCTGCCCATCAAAAGAGGACAGGATTAAAAAAAATGTGGTACACATACACAATGGAATATCACACAGTTGCAAAGAACAACAAAATCATAAACTTCACAGCAACCTGGACAGACTTAGAGCCTCTAATACTGAGTGATCTTTCACAGAAGCAAAGAACTGAGTATCACATGTTCTCACGCATAAGCAGACCTTCAACAATTATTGTAGTACTATAAGAAACTGCTGGGATGGGGGTGGGAAAGCCAGATTGGCAGTAGTGGGAATCTGCCTGGGGGTGGCACACCTCATCAACAAGTGTACCTGCATAATGAACATTTGTATACCTAACCCTGAATTGTACCCCACATCTTTAAAATTTTTAAAAAAAGTTATAAAAAAAATTATAGTTGATAAGACCTGACCACATTGTAAAAATAATAGGTAAATAATTAACACAGCTGAAATACCCAGGCTTAAGAAAAAAGAAAGTAATCCAAGAATAAGAAAAATAGTCTACTCAAATGAAAAGGAAGCAAAATTATAATGCTGGCAATAGGAAAAAAACAAATTTGAACACCTCCCAAAACCACAATAACTTTCCAGCAATAGACCTTAACCAAAATGAAATATTTGCAATTCCAGGGATAGAATTAAAAAGGGTGTTTGTAAAATTACTTGATGGGATCCAAGAGAAAGTTGAAAGCATTAAAAAAAAAATACTCAGTATGTGAATGAAAAATTATCCAAAGAGGTAGCCAAACACACACACATATGAGTTGGAAAGGAAAGACTCACTTAAAGAAGTATAAAACTCAGTGGAAAGTTTTAATAGTGGACTATAAGAAGTGGAAGAAAAGATTGCAGAACTTGAAGACAAGGCTCTTGAATTTATCCAATCACACAGCAATAAAGAAAAAAAGAATCAAGAGAACAGAATAAAATCTCCAGGAAATGTGGAATTATGTAAAATTTCCAAACATAAGAATGATAGGTGTTCCCGGGGGAAAATAGAAAGCAACAGGTTTGAAAACCCTATTTGATGGAGTTATTGTGGAAATTTTTCCTGACCTTGCCAGAGATTTAAACACTCAGGTACAAGAAGCTCAAAAAACTCCTAGGAGATTTATTGCAAAAAGGTAATCCCCAAGGCATATTGTTGTCAGGTTATACAAAGTTAATGTGAAGAAAAGAATTTTAAGAGCAGTTAGATAAAAGCATCACATAACTTTTAAAGATAAATCTATCAGACTAACAGCAGTTCTTTCAGTAAAACCTTACAAACTAGAAGGACTTGGGGTCTTATGTTCTATTTTCTCAGAAAGAAGAGCCTTCAGACAAGGATTTTGTTTCCTGCAAAACTAGATTTTGTAAATGGAAGAGAAATGAAATCTTTCCCAGACAAGCAAATGCTGAAGGAATTTGTCAGCACTAGACTGACTCTCCCAAAAAAATATTGAAAGGAATTGTAAATACTGAAACTAAAGGTTGAAACACCAGAAGAAAAAAACACTAGAAATTATAAAGCTTACAGGGCTTATAAAACAACTACATGAGAGAGAGATAAAAAATAAAAAGCATCCTGACAATGATCAACACAATGATTGGACCAATACCTGACATACCATCAATATAAATGGTCTAAATGCACCACTTAAAAGATACAGATAGAATGAAAAAAAAAGTAAAAGGTTTATAATTTTTTTTAAAAAATCTGCTGCCTTCAGGAGATCCACTTAGCACACAATAATCCTACAGATTCAAGGAAAAGGGTGAAAAAAATTATTCCACACAAATGAAACTAAAAATAAGCAGAAGTATTCATTCTCATATCAGATAAAACAGATTTTACATTAACAACAGTAAAAAATAGTCAAATATATTATTATATAATGATAAAAGGATCAATCCAACACAAAGATATAACAATCTGAATAGATATGTACCTAACATCAGAACTCTTAGCTTTATAAAACAAGTTCTACTAGAATGAAAAAAAGAGATAGACAGCAACACAATAACAGTGGGAGACTTCAATACTCCACTCATAGCCACAGACAGATTACCAATGTAGACAGTCACAAAATAAATAGTGGAGTTAAACTGGGCCCTAGTGCAAATAGATCTAATAGAGATCTACAGAAAATTTTTACCCCACAACTACAGAATATACATTTTTTTCCCATCAGGACATGCATTGTTCTCCAATATAGACTATAAGATAGATTGCAAGTTTTGTTTCAATACATTTTTACAAATTAAAATCACATCAAGCACCTTCTCAGACCATAGTGGAATAAAACTAAAAATCAACTTCAAGAAGAACTCTCAAAACTGAAAAAGTACTAGAAATTATGTAATCTGATCTTGAGCAATCTCTGGGTCAATAATAAAATCAAGAGAAAATTTTTTAAAAATATTGAAATGGATGGTGATGACACAAATATCAAAACCTGTGGGACAAAGCCAAAATTGTGCTCAGAGGGTTTAAACTACCAAGCATTCACTTCGAAAAAAGTAGTGAGACATCTCCTCTCTTCTTACATGCCTCAGAGTAGAAATCTCCCAATATTTTTAATATGTGTCTATAATAAATTAGTTGGAACATGCAAGAACTGACAGTTAAGTTCTCAAACTCATCCTAGGAAAAATGCTACATACCTCACTGATGAATACCACTATGGTCATCTTTGGGGTACTTCCTTTGGGAAGCTATGCATCAATGCCAGTGCCTAGTCCCTCCATCAAAGTAAATTGTAACACTTTTTCTGGAATGGTCATCAGAGCTATCTTCATATTGCTCTTGATGTCCTGAATGTTATCAAATTGTCTTTCTTTCAATAATTTCTTTAGCTTCAAGTAAAGAAAATAGTCATTAAGGGCCAGATTAGCTGAGTAGGGAAGGTGTTCCAATACAGTTATTTGTTTACTGGCTAAAAACTTGCTCACAGACAATGCTGCATGAATGGTACATTATCATGATGCAAAAACTTCTTCAGGACCATTTTTGCATGCACTTTTCTCATGCCAAGATTTTCAGTTAAGATTTTCCTGTTTCTATGTCAATGTTATTTGGTCCGTTATGCTTCTCACAACCAACGTTTCTGAAGCACAATGCAATGAAGATTTGCAATATTTTTTTGTCAGCTCTGCTCATGACTCACTGCCCTGACCTCTCTTCAGCAGTGACACTTTCTCTCCTCTCAAAAAAACATTTAATCCATTTGTTCACTGCCATTTTCTTCATGACATTATTCCCATAAACTTCAACTAATGTGTCTCTGATTTTGCTTCCTCTCTTGCCAAGTTTGACAAGAAATTTAATGTTTGTTCATTGCTCTAATTCAAGTTTCAGCATTCTTGTGACAATACATTAAAAACATGCAACAATCAGCGCCACTTGGGAAGACACTGTACATGTCAATGAAACACAGCTGTGAGATACAGATATAGCAAGGTTATGAAACTTTACAGTGCTGCCAACATAAGTGCATGGTGGCAAGATTGTCAACTTAATTGTCAGACCTTGTATGTCTCTAATTTTTATTGATTGATTTATAAATTTTATCATGTTCTACTACATTAATGCAATATTAGCAAAATATACAATTACAAAAGAAATCACAAAAAGTTTTTTATCATTTGAATATTTTGCAACACTTACAATGAAATTGAGTCATGCAGCTTGAGTGTGTCCTAAAGCCACTTTACAGAGTATTTCTCCAAGAAATAATGCTACCTGTAAAATTATGTGAATCATATGTGTTTAAAGGGGGAAAAAGTGTTCCTGTGAACTACTACTATGTTATTTACTTTCTTGTGAAACATTGCACATGACAAGTGCTGTGTTTTCTTGTTAATAATAAAAATAATTAGTTAGTTGTAAACTTTGTTGAAAATGAGAAACTATACTGCTTGTTTTTTATTCTAATATTGGATAAAATAAAATTGATAAAATGTTAAGCACGATATTCAGTGAGACAACATTCTCAATATAAAGGGATATTATAAAAATATATATGTATATACATATATATCTGAGCTATAAGAAATATTCTATTACAATGGAAAAGTTTACTATTTTGTGACCTAAATTAATTTATTATTCTTAATCATTGTTATTGATTTTTGAAACTCCATATTTTAGGTTTTTCAATAAAAAATAATGAGCAGAATTTTTTCAGAAATAAGAAAAATTAATTATGTTGTTGATAGGAAAAGAAAATTGTTTTATTCCCTAAAGTACTATATCATTATATTTTCAATATATATCATACAGTTTTTAAAAGCCTTGGGAGAAACTAATGTATTCTTTAATTGTTTCATTTTTCATATTGCACATTACAGTAGTATCTAAAACAATAGACTTGTTTGGAGTACTGAGAATCAAATATGTGTATTTTCATAAATTGTTTCAAGTCTTCATATTTATATAAGTATTACACTGTGTTTTTTTTCTTTTTTTTGAGTTGGAGTCTCACTCTGTCGCCCAGACTGGAGTGCAGTGGCCGCTCCCGGCCACCGCAGCCTCGACCTGCTGGGCTCCGGCGATCCTTCCGCCTCAGCCTTCCGAGTAGCTGGAATTACAGGCCCGCGCTACCAAGCCCGGCTGATTTTTTGATTTATTGTAGAGATGAGGTCTCGTTGCCCGGGCGGGTCTCGAACCCGCGGGCTCAGGCAATCCGCTCACCTCAGCCTCCCAAAGGCGCGGGATTACAGGCTGAGCCACCGAGCCCGGCTTACACTGTGTTTTTTAACTGTGATTCAATTTGACTATGTTTGAAATTGTTTGACTATTCAATTTTATCTACTGAAATGGAAATACCTTTATTCTTATTTGATTCTGTATTGACTTTACTTCTATTCAATATCTCTTCTTATCCTGTTCATCCTAAATAAATTTCAAAATGCCATCTTCTTTTTCTCTTAACTCAACTAGTACCTATAGCCGAAGTGCTAATTTAGAGCATTATATTCAGAATACTTCTTCATTAAATCCTCAGATGCAAACCTTCTGTACTATTTTAAAATTCTGAAATTCTGATTTCCTCCAATCAGGAGACTACTTTAGTAAATTGCAGTTTACAAATTTCAAAAGTGAAACAATCTTATGAATGCCATAGACCTTCCAGTCTTAGCAACAACAATGACAATAACAAAGCATATAGAAAAGGAAGATAACCAAGGTTAGGGAAGGCTGAGCAAATGCATCCACTGGTTCAGTGCTGGGGGGCATTTGCCATTGATTTCTGTGTGTGTCTGTTCTTTGCTTACTCAGGAGTTGATTAAGTTAAAGGAATTGCCTTTTTATTTATTTTTGTGTTGGGTTGCCAGAACTTGATTCATTAAAATATATCTCACAGCATATTTAATATTCTATAATTCATTAAACAGAAGGAAAAAATAAAACAAGGTCCAGAAATGAGAATATATTGATATCTCTAGACAGTCAGATTCACCTACTGCATGATAGCAATACATTGAGGCATATATAAAGAATAGCAGAACTTCTTGGAACATGCAAAAATGTGATAATTACCTAGAACTTTTCAAAATTAAGTTAGGCATAAATATAATTTTGATGAATATACAAGTTAGGATACGCTCTCCTATTTGCCCAAATAGTACATATTAAAAGGTATTTTTAAATGAAATGTTTTATAGATATTTATATATTGGCATGTAAAATATTTTTACTTTATTGAATAAAAATATTTTAAAGAACAAACATTTAGTTTGCAAGTTTCTTCAAATAATAAAATCTATTATAATTTATGAAAACAAAATTATGAACGGTCAACCTGATTTTAAAATAAAAATTTAGCTTTTGACAGGTATAATATATTTCTTTTTTTAATTTTGAAAGAGATTACAACTTGATTTGTGTGTGTAAAACACTTTCCTTCCAAAAGAACTTGGGTATAGATAATAATTGTGAAGAATAGAAATATATTTAAAAAATAAAGGCTTTATTTTTTATTGGAATCATAGTAATTAAGCTATAATAAACTTTGAAGATAATAATGGAAGACTGATTTATTCATGATTAAAAAGTAAAAATTAATCTCAAGGTAAGATAGCATATTCCTCATTGACAAATTTTACTTAAGCTTGTATTTTTACCTTCAAATTAGCTCACCATAAATGGGCCCCTCCAACAAAAAGATCTAGAATCTGGCCCAATTACAACACAGCAAGCACGTCCATTTGTGCTCTCTTCCTCTTGTCATATGCCATCTTTATTGTAGAAGTTTAAGCAATCTTTTCCTATTTCTTGGAGTCTCAGGATAGCCCATGATAACCAAAACTTGTCCATCGACTTCTCATGCAAAAAACTGCCCTCTTCAATCTCATGTTGTATGCCATTTAAGTATTAATTACACATGTAGAGCTCAGTGTTCTTGTACATTACCTCTTGCCCTGTGCAAAATGTCTGAGCCACTGCTTTGAAGTTGGAGGAGAAGACACAGGCCTACTTCTTTTGTAGTGACACTTCTTGGATACAAGCAAGACACTGAATGAGTGTGGTAGAGTCTTGTTTTCTTGGTTTGTTTCCCCTGGACTGGAACTTTTGCACTCTTAACAAGCTGGTGTGATGGCATCCAGGATCACAGTAGCCTTAGCCTGCCACACTGGGGTAAAGCCTTAGATCTACAAGTGGGAGGTGGGTAGAGGATAAAATACTACAGTCTTTTAGTTACACTCACCTATAATTTAGCCTCTGGGATGCATAGCTGGATAAGACGAGAAATGTTAGCAGTGTCCTCTTGTGGGATACCACCGTCTTCAGTTGTAAGATGGGAGAAGTCTTGTGTTCTCCACTGTACCCACCCGGAGTGAAATTTCTATCATGCTGAGCTAGGAGGTTGGAGAGGAGAGCATATTGTGGTTTAAATGCCACTGCTTTTATTGAGTCTTAGCAGATATTTTAAAAACAAAGCTTTATTTTCGGCACACCCTAAAATCAAGTTCCAATGATTTATTTATGATTGCATTTTTTTTTTTTTTTTTGAGTTGGAGTCTCACTCTGTCGCCCAGACTGGAGTGCAGTTGCCGCTCCCGGCCACTGCAGCCTCGACCTGCTGGGCTCCGGCGATCCTTCCGCCTCAGCCTTCCAAGTAGCTGGAACTACAGGCGTGGGCTACCACACTCGGCTGATTTTTTGATTTATTGTAGAGATGAGGTCTCGCTGCCCAGGCGGGTCTCGAACCCGCAGGCTCAGGCAATCCACTCACCTCAGCCTCCCAAATGATTGCATTTTTAAATATAATTGTCACCAGTTATGTTTTGTGTCTTTGGGGAGTAGTTTCCTGTAACTTTTCACAGAACTATTTTGAATTTAAAACTATCCCATGTAAACATTTTGCGATGATAAATCATAATAAATAAAGCCATATTACACTTCTCTGATAAAAATATGCATGCAAAAATGTTAAATGCTTAAAAATATTTTACACATATTGGTTGGTATAAAATTTGCCTTTCGATAATCTTTTTACTTGGAAGTTGAAAGACTAATTTATTTCATGGACTTTTAAGCTCTATTATTTTGTTCCTTAAAATATATCCAATATTTTTCTTCTTAAGTAAGTAAAACTCAAAGAAGTTAGGAAAATTCTTAAATTCACTATAATATAAGTGGTGAAGCCAGGGGATATTGAGAAACTGAAACTAATAGTCTTCAGTTACTATACTCCAATACATTTTTAGATTATGCTAATTTGATTCATAAGTAATCAAAATAACTCAGATGTGTATTTGCTGATATCCAATAATGACCATCCTATCTGATAACCGTTGGAAAGTATTTCACCTGTGAAGAAATTCACTTAAAGTCTGATGTGGTATAAGGATTATTTAAAAATAAAAGCCTTTGAATAAACAGCAGTTGCAAGGAAAAATAAACAAATAAAAATTTATAGAAACTTATTTTGTTGACTTCAGCAAATTTTGCCTAAAACAAAGCTAACATAAATGCCCTCTTTGGGAGGTTTAAGGTCAGAAATAAGGCAGATCACTCACACTTGGGTGAGAGATTACATAGACAAAATCTTGTCAAATTTTTTGTGCTTTTGCTTGTTTTCACGGACTTGTTTCTCATTAGTGTCCCACCATTGGTTTTCCTTTGAGGTCTCAGCTCTCTTCTTAGTAAGATGATATATATACCTTTCACTCTATCTGTTTAGTGAACCACTTGTTTGTGGTTCTACATGTATGTGAACAGGTTTTGTCTTTTCTTTTGTTCATCTGTCTTCTGAAGTCCTCAAACACTTAACCTGGGTTAGTGGAATAAAATAGTTTTCTTTTTCTCTCTTTATTTATTGGTTATTTTAAAGATGTGGGGTACAATTCAGGGTTAGGTATATAAATGCTGATTATGCAGGTACCCTTGTTGATGAGGTGTGTCCTTCCCTCCCCTAGCAGTTCCCTCAACTGCCAAGCCAACCCCCCTTCCTCTGGCAGTTTCCCACAAGTGCCAATCACTTTCTTACATATTATGTTAATTGTTCAAGGTCCGCTTATGAGTGAGAACATGTGGTATTCTGTTCTTTGTTTCTTTGATAGATCACTGAGTTTGATCAACTTTAAATCCCTCCAAGTTGCTGTGAAGTCCATATGTTTGTCATTCTTTTATGGCTGCATAATATTCCTTTGTGTATATGTACCACATTTTTAAAAATCCAGTCCAGCTTCAATTGGCAACATGGTTGGTTCCATGTTTTTGCGCTTGTGAATAGTGCTGCAACAAGGATCCGTGTGCAGGTATCTTTTTTTGTTGAATGATTTGAGTTCTTTTGGGTATATTCCCAATAGGGGGACTGCGGGGTCACATAGAAGGTCAATTTCTAGTTCTTTCAGAAATCGCCACACTATCTTCCAAAGAGGTTGCACTAGTTTGCATTCTCACCAACAGTTTAGAAGTGTTCCTTTTTTCCACATCCACACCAGCATCTGTTGTTGTTTGTTTTATTAATGATGGCCATTCTTATTGGAGTTAGGTGGTATCTCAATGTGGTTTTGATTTGCATTTCTCTGATGATGAGTGAGGCTGAGCCAACTGTTTGTTGGCTGCCCATATATCTTCTTTTGAGAAGTGTCTATTCATGTCTTTTTCTCATTTTTTATTGGGGCTGTTTGTTTTTTTCCTTTTGATGCATTTGAGTTCCTTGTAGACCCTAGATATTAGGCCTTTGTTGGGTATATGGTTGGCAAATATTTTTTCCCATTCTGTGGGCTGTCTCCCTGCTCTCTTGATGGTTTCTTTTGCTTTGCAAAAGTTTGTCAGTTTGATTTGGTCCCACTTGTCTATCTTATGTCTTATGGTATGGGCACTTAAGGTTCTGATCAAGAATTGGTTGCCATTCCAATTCCCATAAGGGTAACTCTTGCATTTTCTAAGATTCTTATAGTTTGAGGTTTTACATTTAGGTCTGATCCATTTAGAGTTAATTTTTGTGTATGGTGATAGGTAGGGGTCCTGTTTCACCCTTCTGCATGTGGTCAGCCAGTTTTCCCAGCACCATTTACTGAATAGGTTTCCTCTCCCCAGTGGTTGTTGTTAAAGGCTTTGTCAAAGAAGAGTTGGTTGAGAAATTGAGACTTTGCTTCCGGAATCTCTCTCCTGTTCCATTGGTCTATATGCCTGTTCCTGTACCAATACCAGGTTGTTTTGATTGCCTAGCCTTATAATAAGTTTTGAAGTCTGGAAGTGTGACATCTATTTTGTTTCTTTTGCTTATTTCCCTCCTAATACCTGCTTGAAAACCATATTGTTAGACTAGAGTAATCATTTTTCAAATTGCTCTACCCAAGCAATATTTGGTCAAAGTCTACCAGCCAGTAATCTTTTCGTGTCTCTTGGAGTCTCTGGATAGCTCATGGTTCAGATGGTGAAACTAAGAAAAGTTCGGATGGTGAAACTAAGAGAAAAGTAATTAAGCAGAAATTGAATATTGTCTCCAATAAAATAGAATCCCAATTCTATAGCAGTCAAATGCATTTAGAAATAGCTCAAGATTTGTTACCAAGAAAATAAAAAGAAAGAAAGAAAATAGAAAGAATAAATAGTAAATCCAATTAGTGGGTCTAAAGGATGGACTAATGATTCAAAAAGAAGCAAAACAGAGAAAATAATAGAGAAATATGTTATTCAGATGAAAACATATACCTAACTGAAATATTGTAATGCAAGACATGACTTACTGTTTTAAAGTGTGGTAAGAGTATCTGCAACAACATCGGAAAATTGGAGGAATACAGATGCCTATTTTCTATTTCTATGAATTTTTAAGATCTAGAAGGTTATATCCTCCTGGTTAAGTGCTGCAATTTTTAAAATTTAATTAGTTCAGTTTTATGATTATCAGGAAACTCCTAACACACAGTCTCTATACCGTAACATAGTCTGACAAAGTATTGCTGATCTTTTGCTTCAATTTTCAAGACAGCATCAAAAGTAGGACTCATGAGAAGAATCATGTGTATGACAGAAATAAAGCTTTGAAGTGACAGAAATTTATATTGCAACTTTTCAAAGAGCTTTAAAATATACTAAGATATATGTGTGTATAAGATGTTTCTTGCAGTGCTACTTGAGTACAATGTTGAGAAATGCTATACTTCAGTGAATGTATGTATTGAGTACATTGCTTTGCATGTCAAAAAGTTTTTAAAGACACATTCACATACATAAGATATTTCTAAGAATGCTATTTGCACATGATGCTGACATCAGTGTTATTTTGAGAACTGATGTATTCAAATCATAATGCACAGAAAACAGTATTTAAAAACACATGACACATATAAAATAAAACAAAAACAACACATGAATACTGACAAAATCTCTAAAAATCCCCATTAACTCATATTCTCAAAAGCCATGCCACCACATATTACTCATTCTTTAATGAACTTTTTTTGTTTTGTTTTTCTTTTTTTCAACTTTATTAAAGTGTAACAAATAAGATTTGTTTTATTTTCTTTATCTCTTCTACATAGCAATAACCTGTGAAGATTATTATGAGACTTCATATTTAAAATATGGAAAGGATTTCAAAGCTTTTGCCATGTGCTGTCCTTTATTTAACACTTATGGTACATTGCAGTATTTTTCTCAAACAAAATGAGTTCTACTCATAAGAATTCAAGAGCCACATATGTGTGTATGTGTTTGCATGTTCAGACATTGATATTATGTTTGCAAATGACTAAAATATATAAGATTTTTTAAAGCAACTCTTTGTATGTAAGATTGAAAGATTTCCTGGAATGGCCAATATTTAATTTATAGTATTATATTCAAGTTTATCTATCTCTTCTTCTTGTTTTCATTCTCCTTTAGAATTCTGGCAATTTTCTTTTTTTTTTTTTAGATTAAAAAATATAGTTTATTTAAAAGTCAATTGGAGAGAGAAAGAGAAGGGAGAGAGAAGATTCACTTCCCCAAGGTGGGGGAGGGCGCCAAAGCCAAGAAGCATGGCTACAGGCATGGCTCAAAGAGCACATGGCCACACCAGAGTCCAACAAGGCAGTGGCTGCCAATTTTCTTTCAAGAGCTTGGAGTCCTAAAATAATTGACCATGGACCATTCTGCACCCAAGTTATAATGTCTTGTCCATAATTCTATGCTTTTCAAAACCAATCCCGTTTTCCACATCACGTTAAAATGCACTTGTAAGTGTCGGTGACCAGCACTGACCAAGGGTGGGTTAGGACCCGCAGCAGAGAATCTGGACGGCGAGAAGAGACCACTCGGAGGCAGTTCTTCTGGGAACAGTCTGATCAGGACTGAAGCCAAATTTTATTCGGACTCCTTCCAACTTATATACCATTTTCTATACCCTCCAGCAGTGTGATAATCACTTACTGGGGGCATACAAGTTCTGTGCTTTACAAACTATGCATCACAAGACCACCACGAGATCTGCAATTTCCAAGCAAACAATTCGAATTCCATGATGCCTGCCGTGCTTTCATTAAGGTCACAGATGCACAATTTCAATACAAATCGTTCAAAGTGTTTTCCATAATGTTCAATGAATCATTCATATTATACTCTTTGTTCTATACCCTGATTAATACAAAAAACTTTTCTAAGTTAACTCTAGGTTCAATCCAAGTTCACTGACTCCTAATATTTTTAACGATTAATATTATCAACTTAACACTATACTATAATCTATGAGTTTAGTTAAATGACTTAACTGTCAGTTATACTATTAACCTATTATGATTTAACGCAATGCCTTATAACTCAGTTAAAACTTATTCTTAAACTACAAAACTTTACTATAATTCATGTTTCATATGTCTAAACTTTAATTTTTATATGATCTAGTGATTGGACTTTAATACTATGCTATATCCTATTAAGCTAATACCTCATCATTAATTCTTTTATAAATCGTATAGTAATTATTATATTTGAATAATGTAGCAAAAGGAAACAAAACAGCAAGCATAAATTTACGCAACTATGAGTGTATATGTATATATTTTATCCTAACAAGTCTACTCTAAAAATCAAATAGTAGCTGTCACACTCTTGAACAAGGAAATGCATGGCTGCCAAGATGGTGGCCATGGGCTGAAGCAGACAGAGTTTTGGTACTTAACGAAACAAAAGAAAACGTTCTGCCTGGCTAGGGTCAGGGCTACAAAACTATTTAGTTTCTAATTTTAGCCCTAGGGGAAACAGCTTTCCAAAGCTGACTAACCAGTCTACCAGGAAATAGAAGTTAAAAAATATCTAGAAAGAAGTAAAACTTAGAAAGACAGAGAAAAATAATTCTGCTATGCACTTTCCATCAGGTGTATTGAGATTTACTTATAAGTTTTACTGCCATGTATGCACACTGGTCACTAATCACACGCCAATATTATAGGTATAACTGATATCCCATGTCAGAGGTGATCTTCCAGATGGGCCTTTACAGGCCTCAGCCATGTAGCTATAGATGTTGGCTCCCAACATGTAAGACTGTGTTTTGCTTTGTGTAGTAAACATTTTCACTGTTTTAAGTTGAAAAAAAACTAAGACAAAATTATTTACAGAGAGGAATATTTTCTCCTGATCTAAAAATGAAATCGTGTGCTCTACGTGGCCTCACTTGGAAGTGATAAGGAAATAGAAATTAGATGGCTTTGATAACCTGATAAATAAAATTGAAGATAGGTTAATAAGATTAATTTTTTACTGCATCCTTGATCTATATTACAAACATCAGACTTCTTAATTATGATTCTTATTTGATTAAATAAGGATGCTTAAATATATCACATTGCTTTTTGCTAAGGTTGTCTTTAAGTCCCTAAAATAAAAGCTACTCAAATTTGACCAGAGATATCATTGGACTTATTAACCTAGGTGATTTCCCCCACTTAAGGCAGAGAATATTATTTTTAAGTTCACTTTCTTTACTTATGGGAATGCTACATATACATACACCACATACATCTTTCTTCGTAAAACCACACATGAACACTTTGAGAAGGAAAAAAGTCAATTGCACTTAATTTTATTCAATAACTAATGATTGGTTATCCAGTAGATTAAATAAATGAGTATCTCTCTTTTGTATCTGTTTAAAACACAACTTTAGTTTAGTATTTTGCAACATCTTGTAAGAATGAAATTATTTTCTATGTCTGCTCTTTCGGATAAAACAAATCTTAATGGCAATAATATTGCTGTCATCGGTTTATATTCCTTACAATGTGACATATTCAACACACGTGAAGGGCAGTGACTATTTAATCATTTAATTTAGGGGAAGGAACTGAAAATATTGCATGATTGTAGCTCTCTAGAAAAATACCTATAAGAAGGAGTGGGCTTGGGGCTTTAAGGTCAGTCTGAAAACCCAAGCTGAGGTCCATTAGACATTCCCCCTGGGCATGTAGAGAATGCACAGTCCCAAGCCTTAGACACCCTTAGAGGCAACCAAAATATGAGTACAGGAGAGTGTCCCTGGTGCAGTAACAAAAAGAGTGAGCAAAAATGACAGTGTTTCTTCTCTACATATTTCACAGGAGCTTCTGCAGTCTCAGACAAGAAAAGGACAGCTGAGGAATTCCACCTGTACTCCTCTTTCACTGATCAGGTGCAGAGAGTTGCCCTGAATATAGACAGAGGCACTGGGAGGTACCATGTGGAACCCAGGGAACCCAGGCTCCTAGGATCTCCATGCTGGGGCCACTGACCCCTCCATGGAAAAGCTCAGTGGGAAATATTCTGTAGGTGTGGTCTGTGTCACGTGGATGCTCCCCCATTCCTCCCTCCCCAGCACACAGCAAGGATGATGTGACCAATACAGGAAAATTTCTCTGGCACTGGCAGCTGATGTGGCCCTAGGTTAAGGCTGCAGACATGGATTGCCCTGAGGGGACTGCCATGGCTGCCATTGCACCTCTCGTGGAGCAAAATAGGATTTAAGAAGGAGGACACTTCTGCAGAGCACTTATGAACAGAGGAATAAATAACAACCCCACACTTCTTCCATTCTTCCTTTGGGCAAAAGTGGAGGGCCCATCCAGAGAGGAGGCGGCCATCCACAACCCCAGCATCACCCGAGCTAGATAAGACCCGCAGAGCCACGGTTGGCTGCCTGCCAATTCTGCCAACAAGCAGTTTGGGAAGAAAGATACTGATAGAACTTCAGCCAAGTTTCTTGTCACTTGTCTCAGAGGGAGGGGAATACCCCATTTCCACTGATCTGCGCCAGTGAAGTAGTTCCTGACAGTCTCTCTCTTTTTTTTTTTTCAGTTGGAGTCTCACTCTGTCGCCCAGACTGGAGTGCAGTGGCCG
>NW_007250562.1:30947-85123 GCF_000164805.1 Carlito syrichta
CGCCTGTAGTTCCAGCTACTCGGAAGACTGAGGCGGAAGGATCGCCGGAGCCCAGCAGGTCGAGGCTGCGGTGGCCGGGAGCGGCAGCTGCCTTCCAACCTGGGTGACAGAGTGAGACTCCAACTCAAAAAAAACCAAAAAAACAAAAAAGGAATCAGTGAAAAAAAAAACCTTGGCAATTCCCAAAACCTTAATGAGTTGACACCCAAAAGAGCTTCCCAAATTCCAAGCAATGAAATCCATCTAGAACATCCTGTCCTTGATACAGACATGGAATTCAGACTATGGATGGCAAAACACTGAATGAGATTCATGATATGATAGACACACAGATCATCCAGGCCACCAAAACAGTACAGGATGAGCTGAGCTGGTCATTATATTAAAAAAAAGGACTAATTTTAACTCTTGGAAATGAAGAATTCTTTCCAGGAATTTCAAAACACAGCAGCAAGCCTTAACAATAGCAGAAGAAGAAATCTCAGATCTTGAGGATTAAACTATTGAACTAACCCAGTCTGACAAATACAAAGAGAAAAAGCTTAGGCGCAAAGTCTACAAGAGGTTTGGGATTATGTAAAGAGACAAATCTATAGTAGATTGGCATCCCTGGGAAACAAGGGGAAACTGAGAGCAACCCAAAATAACCTCTCCGAGAGGTCACCTAAGAAAATTTTTTCTATCTTGCTAGAAAGGTGACTATGCAGACAAAAAAGATTCAGTGAACTCCTGTGAGGTATTACACAGAAGACAATCTTTAAGCACATGATAATCCGTCTCCCCATGGGGAGCATTAAAATAATTGTAAAGGCAGAGAGAAGAAACAGACAACCTACCAATAAAGACCCATTAGAATTGCAGCAGGTTTCTCAGCAGTAACCCTACAAGCCAGAAGAGACTTGAGTCCTATCTTTGACATTCTTAAATAAAAAAATAAAAATAAAAATTTTAGCCAAGAATATTTTATCCTGCCAAACTTAGCTTCATAAATGAAATAAAATACTTCCCAGAATTCCAGTCCCTAAGAGAATATGCCACCTCCAGTCCAGTTCTTCAGAGGATGCTTAAGAAAGATCTTATCAGCCGGGCTCGGGCTTTGGGAGGTCGATGGTGAATGAATTGCTTGAGCCCCGGGGTTCGAGACCTCCTGGGCAACTTGGCGAGACCTCATCTCTACAATAAATCAAAAAATTAACAGGGAGTGGTAGTGCGCACCTGTAGTTTCAGCTACTTGGAAGGCTGAGGCGGAAGGATTGCTGGAACCCAGCAGGTCAAGGCTGCAGTGGCCGGGAGCCGCCACTGCACTCCTCTGGGTGACAGAGTGAGACTCCAACTCAGAAAAAAAAAAAAAAAAAAAAAAAATCTTATCAAGAAGGGATGCTGGATTTTATCGAAAGCTATTTCTGCATCTAATGATGTAATCACACGGTTCTTGTTTTTACATCTGCTGTGAATACAAAATAAGCTTTATTTGCTCACTCACTGCTCACCTCCTGCTGTGTGGCCCAGTTCCTAACCAGCTGATACTAGTCTGTGTCCTGGGGACTGGTCCATGGCCCAGGGATTGGAGACTCGTGCTATAAAATGAACAAGAAAGAGCTGATATAAATTCTGTTGAAAGTATTTCAAGCAATTGAGAAGGAAGGAATTCTCCCTAGCTCATTCCATGAGTCCAGTATCATCCTGATACCCCAAAATGGCAAAGACCTGACAAGGAAAGAAAACTACAGATCAATTTCCCTAATGAACATAGGTGCAACATTTCTTAACAAGATGCTAGCAAATTGTATCCAACTATACATTTCAAGAATCATCCATTATGAGCAGATGAGCTCCCTTTCTGAAATGCAGAGCTAGATAAATGTACACAAATCCATAACTGTGATATATACAGGTGTAAAATCAAGAATGAATCACATGATTAACTTATTAGATGCAGAAAGAGTGTTCAATAAAATCCAACATTCCTTATAGATACAAACCCTCAAGCACCTAGGCATCGAAGGAACATTTCTCAAAATAATAGAAACCATCTACTACAAACACACTGCCAACTTCATACTTGGTGGGCAGAAGCTAAAAGTGTTCCTCTTAAGAACTAAAACAAGACAAGAATATCCACTCTCATCCCTCCTATTTAACATAGTACTAGAGTCCTAGCCAGAGCAATCAGATAGGAGAAAAAAATAAGGAATACTCAAATGGGAAAAGAGGAAGTTAAATTATCCTTATTTACATATAGTATGATTCTGTATAAAACCCTAGAAAGTCTGTCAAAAATTTCCTCACACTCATAAACAACTTTGGTAAAGTCTCAGCAAACAAAATCAGTGTGCAAAAACCAGTCCCATTCCTTTATGCCAACAACAAGCAGGCTAAGAACCAAATAAAAACACAATTATATTCACAATAGCCAAAAATAAAATGAAATACTGTGGCATTCATTTAACCAAAGAGTTGAGAGAACTCTTTTAGAATTAGAAAACATTGCTCAAAGAAATCAAGGATGACACAAACAAAGAAAAGAACATTTCATTCTCAGAAGTTGGAAAAATCCATATTATGAAGATATCTATTTTATCCAAGGCAATCTACAGATTCATTGCAATCCCTATCAAATTATCAGCATCATATTTCATAGATCTAGAAGAGGCAATACAGAAATTTGGATGGAAGTAAAAAAGAGCCTGAATAGCTAAAACAATTCTCAACAACAACTACAAAAAAACAAAGCAGAAGGCATCACTCTTCCAGACTTCAAACTTTACAGCAAGGCCACATTAATCAATACGCAAGGCACTGATACAAAAATAGACACATAAACCAATGAAACAAGACAGAGTCTCTGGAAAGAAAACTATGGACCTCCACCCAACTCTTCTTTGACAAAGCTGAAGAAATCAAACACTGGGGAAAGAAACCATATTTAGCAAATGGTGCCAAAAAAATTGGTTGTCCACATGCATAAGAATAAAACTTGACCCCTACCTATCACTATATACAAAAATTAACTCAAAATGGATTAAGGATTTCAATAGAAAACCTCAAACTAAAAGAATCTTAGAAGAAAACCTATGGACACTCTCTTGGACATAAAAGTAGGCAAGAAGTTCATGGTGAAGTATTCAAAAGCAAATGCAGCAAAATCTAAAACTGAAAGGTGGGAACTTAGCAAGCTATACAGTTTTTGCACAGCAAAAGAAAACTTCAAGAGAGTAAAGAGACAAGTCAAATATGGGAAAAAAATATTTGCAAGCTATGCATTTGACAAAGGCTTAACTTCCAATATGTATAAGGAACTAAAACGAATTTACAGAAAAAAGCATTCAAAAGTGGGCAAAATTCATGGTCAGACATTCAATATGCAAATCAAAACTGCAATGAGATATCACCTCACGCTTGAAAGGATGGCTATCATTAAAAAGTAAAAAAAAAACAACAGATGTTGGTGAGGCTGCAGAGAAAAGGGGATGCCTCTATATTATTCATGAAAATGTAAGCTACTTAACCTTTATGGTAAGCAGTGTGACATTTTCTGAAACTAAAAATTGAGCTACCATATATGTAATTCAGCAATCCCACATCTGGGAATATACCCAGGGGAACATAAATCACTCTCCCAAAGAGACACCTCCATACCTATGTTCACTGCAGCTATTCATAATAGCAAAAGCGTGGAACCAATCCAGATGCTCATCAAAAGTGAATTGGACAACAACAAAAAAAGTGTGTTGCATATACATGATGGAATACTAAACAGCCATAAAGAAGAACAAAACCATGTCCTCTGCAGCAATCTGAATGCCGCGGAAGATTATCATTCTAAGTGAACGATCACAGAAACAAAAACCTAAATACCACATGTTCTCGTTAAGTAGGTCCTAACCAGTATAAGTCCATTGTACTATGAATATGTATTTATTTTTCAATTATTTGTTTTCATTTTGTTAATATAATTCCATTCATTTGGAATTTTCAGGATATAAATTATGTTGTCAACAAAATGCAAGCTGTTATAAACTAAATTAAATTTTGTTTTCATATTTGTTTTGTTTTACTTGTTTTCTCACTTGTTACATTTTACAGATATGTTTTTGTGTGGTATCAAATTAAATTGCATAAAGTTGTTATATTAAATTATACTAATATGCTACAGCAAAAAATCAGTTAATTTACCTTTGCTGATAAATTTAAAGAAAACACTGGTTATGAACATAGTCAAAAGGTTTACTTAATTAGAGCACAAAAAGAAGTGCTCTAATTGGAAGTTTGTTTGTAATTGTCAACATTTGTTTAACTCAGGTCTATTCTTTTTGTTCTTTCTTAAAATATCTCTATGCCTGTTTTTCTAAAAATTACCCTATTTAAGACTTAGGTTGGCTCCAATTTAAAAACATAATATTTAGAGTACCATCTTAGGCATACTGAATATTTTCAAAAGAATTACCTGAGAATCTGAATTTTCAACAATTGCACTGGAAAATCTCATTTTTAAATAATTTTCTATAGTTGCATAGGGCCAATTTAACTAAAACTTTATCCACATTCATATATAACCACAAATATGACAAATAAAAATAAAATCTGAAAGAGAAAGTTAATCTAAAAATTGCACTTGAAAATATTTCTTAAAAACTAGTTTAGTCCTGTCTTTGTGAAGCAAATTAGAGCTAAGTACTGAAACTTAGGGGAAAAAAAAAGAAAAAACAAAGAAGAGAAAACGAGGGAAGGGAGTGGAGGAGGGAAAGAGGAGTGGGGAGGAGAGAAGAGTATGTAATACTAATAGAGTATGTAATACTATTTATGGGTCTCTAAGTTTTCCCAACATTTTGCAGAGACATTGCCATTGTTCTAGTCTATCTCTTTAATGATGTTTGTTTAGCTGCCAGCCTAGGAAGACAGAGAGAGTATTCCTTTGGAAAAGGCAGGTTTACTGCCCATTATAAATGATTTAAGTTTCCAAAATAAATAATTTCTTTCATATCATGTAAGCAATTACATTTACAAGGATCCATCTACACCCAACTGAATGACTCCCACGTGATTTTTGTTGCAGGGACTGAGGAAATCCTCTGATGCTCATGCTGCTTGAATTACTATAAGTAACAAAATTCTGTGTCTCTGACCCATGTGTCTCATAAGTTCTGCCACTACTATAAAACTGACAAGCCACTTTTGGCTTACATGTATGTTAAAATCACAGATCTGTCATGGGTTTTGAAAATTTTAGCCATGAAGATTACATGCTGACATAGACACGGATTTCTGCAAAAGGAAGAATAAAAGCTCTTTGTAGGTTGATTAAAGACATTTAAAGAAATTCATTAGGAATTGGTAATGACATGTTGTCTAAAATATTATGATCTACTATGCAAAACATGATATTTTTTCCCTGTTAATAAAGGATAATTTGGAAAGAGATTGTAGGATGTATAATAGACAGTAAGCTCAAATATTGGTGAAAAAATTATATCCTAGTTACCATTCTCTGGCATTGGATCTGGCTAATCTGTCAATTAGTGTCAGAGCCACCCTATTATAATTTCTATACTAACTAGGCAGAAAGTTCTAACCCATTCCAGACAAAAGTTACAAGTACAAATATTAGTGCACATCGTTGAATCACTGAGTGATAACCATGGGCATTTGTGTGAGAAGATATCAAGGGGCATCTGCAGGTGTTTTCCATGGGCAATGCAAGAACTAGGACTATCTCCTACTGTTTTTAATAGAAGTACCATGAAAGTTATGGAAAATAATTATCAACTCGTGGTACAAACTGATGTGACGTGAATAAATCCTACAGTTAGTTAAATTTAAGTCTCTTGCAGAACTTTTGGAGAAACATGATATGGCATTTTTCTTTAAGGGGAAGATTATAGAAGGAGTGGCCCCCTAAGACAAAATATTATCAGTGCCTTCCCTACCCCATGCATACTTCTGCTAAGGGTCTATTTCTTTAGCTCAAACCCCTTTGCTGCAACAAAATCAGCAAATTCTTAAAAAAAAAACAGAACAATACCTTTAAATAAAAATTATATTATAGGCAATTGTTTGGGATTGAATATGTTCCCTCAGAATTTAAATGTTAAAGTGCTAATCACTAATGAGATAGCATTAGGAGGTGAGGCCTTTGGGCCATGATTAAATCATGAGGGGGAAGACCTTATGAATAGGATTTGCACCTTTGTAAAAGGAACCTCAGTGGACTCTCTTGCTCTCTATCTGCATGGAAGGGGGATACAAGAAATCCATAGGCAGAAACCACGAAGAAGGCCATTAGCAGAACCCAAACAGGGGTTCTGACATCGAGTTTCCTGCCTTCAAAACTGTGAGAACTACATTTCTGTTTTAGCCAATGGTAGTTTTCTATAGCAGTTGAAGCTGAATAAGATAGCAATTGATGATGTTTATACTATAGCTTCAAAGGAAAATGTAAACAAAGTCACAATCGCTTATAGAGAACAGACCCTGAGCCCAACTGCATTTTAATGAATTTGACTCAAGCATGAAAGAAAAATGTGTTCAATGTTAATTTTTTTTCTTTATCTCTAAATTGTGGCATATTTGACTCATATTTTATTTAATTAAATTTTTAATTTCCTTAATTTAATTCCTCACTTATATGTAAACACTGTAATAATGTTTATCATTAAGGTATATTAAAGCTATTTTAAGTTGTTTCGTAAAATATTATGCCCTAATTCAATTGAAGATAGCTACTATGGCTTGTTTTTTACCATATCATTTCAACGTATTCAGTTGTGTTTTATAATATGTAATCTTAAGTCATATTTTTTCTTGGTTTGTCATTCCTGATGAATTTTAAATATCCCACAACCTAGTTGAATCACAGACTGTTTCCTTTTTATATATTTATGTTCTCTAAAGCAAAATGAAATCTGATGATGCCTCCAGAATTTATTTAAATATGTAAAAATTTATTAGTGAAATTTTCTATTATCATTAAGGAAGAGTCAAAATGAAACAATAGAAGAAACAGTAAACTTAAAAGCACAAAACTTTCAATTAAAATCTCATTTTGATGTAACATATTAGTTCTGTATTTAAAAACTATAGGTAGCTATACTGAGTCCTCACACTTAAGAAGTGGAAAATATATTTATTTTTAGACACAATTATGATAAATGTAGTAAAACTTAAAGCAAAATAAAGTGTACATATTAGTATTATATTAAAATTTTCTAATCAATTTATTTTACTTTATGACCTCAATATGATCTCACTTTTGGAATATTTGCAATTAAATTTGCAATTAAATATTTGCAATTAAAATTTAAGTTTTGTATAATGTCTTTTGTATTCTGAATTCTATATAAATATATTTTATCTTTTTATATAGCATTTAATTTAATTTATCTGTATATACAAACATATGGTTGGTTTAATATTAAGATATATTTGATAATTAAGAGATTTTTGTTTTACAGAGTGATAATTATTTCTCTTCTCTTACCCTTGTCCTTAAAGGCCCAAGAGAAAAGAAATATTTTTTTTTCTCTGCCTTTTTATTTTCTGTTTAGGACTTAAATAAGAATTACACTCTCAACATGAGAGTGTCCAGTCAATGGTGGTTGATTGGGAGCAGTAGTTTCCTGTCAACAAAGCGTGTTTGTTTAAGCTTTAGGAATGTGTGCTGTCCCATCAAAAACAAAATAAGAAAAGCTGGATGAAAGGTGTGTTTGTACATGAAACAATGACTGCTTCTTTCCCTTGAGTTTTATCTCTGTAACCCAGATGTCACAGAGCTCTAAGTGATTATAAAATAATGTTTCTATTGCTATTTTATGATCAACTTACAGTTAATAGAATTCCTAACAGCTTGATAGAAACTGGCTCATTCCAAGTTTACCCCTCTCATACTGTTTATGGGAGCTCCCAAAGGACTGTCTTATCTGTGCATACTAAACAGTCTATCGGCAGCAGTCACACAGGATCACTGCCCTTCCTCTGTAAATACCCACTGTCTGCCAAAATGGTGACAAACACTTCACTTTCCACATCATGAAGATGCTACCGTTCACCTGAAAACAAACAATAGTTTGTATCTGTATTCTCTCCTCTTATAGTAGTACATTGCCAGATTTATTTTGGAGATGATCAATTTTTTTTCAACACATAAACATTGACTGAATAATGCCTGCAATCAGAGTAGCACATCTCAAGTACCTCCTTATGTCAATTTCAGAAGATTCTAAACTCTCTCATCTATTAATTTGTAAAATGATCTATGCTGTGAGACCTGACACAGAGAGATACCTTTCCTCTATTCTCCCCAAATTCTTTCCTTTGTGACTTAAAAGTTCTCTATTATAAGTACAAAACTAAATTTTGCATGGCTATCATCCGATATCAACTGAGATTCAGGGTCAAGATACAACAGGAGCTAAGGAAGTATGTATACCTGTTCATCTATGCTCAGTCTCCTATATTTTAGTGGAGAGCTTAGATAAATACTTAATGTAGACTCCTATAATGTTGGTAATTCAACTTAGATTAGCATGTTTGATTGAGAAGAAAAGAGACAAACAAAAAGAATGGCCAAATGATCACTGTGGCTTTTAATTTTGCTGTCATTGGAGTCAGAGCTAGAGTTTCTTAAAAACAGGTGAGATCAACATGTGTACCTAAGCACACATAAAGTTGTTATTTTACCTTTCATATGGAGCCAAGGAGAGCTTCAATGTGTAAAGATGTGTTAATTTACAATATAGTTCATAAAGGTAAATTAATTTACCTTGTCAAGTTATTATTTTACCTTTCATACAGAGCCAAGGAGAGCTTCAATGTGTGAAAACATATATTTACAATAGGGTGTATTGAAGTAAATTAATTACATTCAGTCCAAAAGAAGGTATCTATTTCAAAAGTAAATGTAAAACTGCCTATTCTAAAATAATCTAGAGATTATTTAAGTTCAATGATTTTTTTCTAATGGTTCTCTAGTATAGGCGATTCGCTGTTAATACTGATGTTGCATTTCACCACATACTGGCAACTCTACTGCATAAAACACAAATAAGGATGGAATTGCTTAACTCTAAAAGTTTTCCTTCTCTCTATGGCAGCCAGTGAGGCACAGGTGTTGGTGGATACAGCTGTTCTAAAGCCAGTTATGATTATCAGTGCTGTTGTTTGTAGTCAGTCCAGATGAGTTCTTCTCGTCATTTACTGTACAAACAAATCAATTGAGACCCTTGGTAGAATGCACATTAGATTAAGCAGGTCTGTGTGGGTCCTGAAATTCTTCATTCGTAATGAGCTCTCCAGTGACTAATATGGTGACGAATGCAGTCTACACTTTGAGAACAAGGGTCTGCATTATTTAAATAAAAATTCCTTTATGTACATAAATATTACAGCATATCCATACATAACATTCAATTACATTAGACTTTATTTTTGTTATTTTTGTAATTACTTTTCATTTCTTAAGCACATAAGAACTGGGTATTAGGGTGAGGGAGCCTGATGTGAATATGCTGGCAATCATGACAGAATGCTATTCATAATAAAAATGACTCTAGATAATTTCTACAAAGAAGATTAATAATGAACTACAAAGACTATGCTCTAAAAATCATATACATTAATAGAGGTCTATGGGAATAAAAGTAAGTACAAACTTGTACCTTGTATAAGTATTTTTCACAGAAGGGAAAAATAATACATTAAATCAATATGAAATAATTCCTATAAATTTATGTATGTAAGAAATATGGTACTGCCACCTCTTGGTAAGAGGTGTCGTAGCAATATAATGCCATTTATCTTTGTTACATATATATATATGTATGTATGTATATATATATAATGTGTGTGTATATGTTTGTGTATTAGAGTAATAAATGTCCATTGCTTTATATACTAATAGATTACAAAATCAGGCTTAAATCATGTATGTAGATACATACCAAGTATTCAGATACAGTTGTGATCTTCTTTCCTTGTGATAATAGATTATGGTAAACAATTCCTTAGCATAAAAATCTAGCTTGTTCCTTTTTATTTTGGTGTCAATAACACAAAAGGTAATGTAAATTTATATATTGAGTAAAATGTAATATCAGTACCATTTCATTATGAGTAAATTGGGACTTTTTTTTTTAATCTCTGCAAGTAAAATTGAGTTATTTCTGCCTGACAATGGGAAAAAGAAATAGACTACTCATATCATTCTTAAAAGAGAACACTATTTTAATACTTGGTAATACCTGAAAGAGCCTAATGCCTCTTTTAGTATGATGTTCATATTGATTTCATAGTCTAATTTGTCAATTTAGTTAGTCAAAACAGAAGAAAAGTCAATTAAAATACTTCAGCATTTTTAAAAACATGAGTTGGGATTTGGGTTGTCTACCAAAATGGAAATGGCATCATTGAGCTGTGTAGGAATGCTGAGTGCAGGCTTTCTACACATATTTTTAGAAAATAATGAAATGACAAAAACTATGCAAAGATCATACCCTTGACATACACTGATATGTGTGCACATATAGGGTGGAGTCACTAGAGTTAATTTTTTTTAAATGGTCATTTCATTTTTATGTAAAATCTTCTGTTTTCTCAACAACTCCATTGTATTCTTTTCAAAACTGGAGGCTACTGCTCTGCTACCAATAATATAGAATTAGAGAATGTAAAACAGAGCATTCTATTAGAAGTTATGCTTTTCTTCTATTTCTTTTGTTTTTTACAAGTGAAAATCCTAAAGTAAAATTAGTTTGACAAGGGTATAAAAAGTCTATAGATTAGAAGCTAGATTTTTTTTTTTTTTTTTTGAGTTGGAGTCTCACTCTTGTTGCCCAGTCTGGAGTACTGTGGCATGCTCACAGCCACTGCAGACTCGACCTGCTGAGCTTGGGCGATCCTTCCACCTCAACCTCCTAAGTTGCTGAAACTATAGATGCATGCCACCATATCTGGCTATTTTTTGTTTTATTGTAGAGACGAGGTCTCATAAGTTGCCCAGACTGGTCTCGATCCCCCGGGCTCAGGCAATCCTCTTGCCTCTGCCTCCCAAAGTGCTGGAATTACAGACTGAGTCACTGTGCCCAGCCTAAAACTAGAACTTTTTAGCCTTGGTTTTATTTCCACTGATAAAACAAATCTTGACAAACACTTCAAAGCAACATTTATTGTACAAATGTCAGAATTAAATTGTACTGGAGTATATAAATTTTTCCCCTTTATCATCTTTTATAATATTGTACTTGGTGTTGGTTATAGAACAGAGGATGCTGCCATATCTATTCATGAATACGTCAAAAGCTTTTACAGACTGTTTTTTCATTTTTCTAGTTTGTTTCATTATTCATGTCATATAGTGAATGATATAGTCTCTGTTAAATATATTAAAATACTATAACGATGGTGTTAAAATGTCAATTCTTTGTTTATTTCTTGTAAGAAACTCAATGTATATTATGAAACTATCACATTAATCTTGAATTGTCACTTTAAAGTAGTGAAAATAAAGCAGGTTTTGACATATAATTTTATAGCTATAAGAAACAATCAAAATATATATATTGTCCAAATAATAAAGAGCAATTTAGTGAGACAAAGGTGATCACTTTGTGATGGTTAATATTATAGGTCAACATGACTGGGCCAGTGGATGGTGGGAAGCATTACTGAGATACCTCTGAAAATATACTTTCTCTGGTATTGAAAGACATCTGCAAGAAGAATTGTCACTATAGAATGCCCATAATGCCACCTGAGGGAGTCAAAAAAGAACATTTGCAAGAAAAAAAGGTGACTCACTTGTGATATCCTACTCTGATGCCGTTGTAGGGTGTGTTAAAGACACTATAAAAAACCAATTGCTTCAGGAACCAAAAGCTAGAAAACCCACTTTCTGCAGGAACTTGAATTGGAAGAAACCACACCCTGCAGTAGGCTAGCAGTAAGGAAAAATCATCTAGCAGGAGCCTAGCATGTTATTAACTGTGATATGGGTAGCACTAGTGCTGGAGGAAGCTTTGTTGTAAAGGAGACTAACTTTTTTTTTTGCCTCTTCAAAATTAGGAAATGTATAGTTCTACCAATTGTTTTAGGAGAGAGGAAGAGAGATATACATGGTTTCCTTGCTTCCTTCCCTCCCTCTCTTCCTCCCTCCCTTTCTTCTCTCTCTATATATGGTCAGAGAGACAGATAGAAGAAGGGAGATAGGGAGGGAGGGAAAGAATATGCAAGGCTAGTATGGTTACTGTCTCTAAAATTGTTCACAATATTGTAGCTGATAAGCATGGTTTCCTTCTTCCACTATATATTCGTCTACTCCCTGCACTCAGCCAGAACCTCAGTTGAAATTGTTTTATCTGGTGTGGTGTTGTAAAATCAAAATTTATGTTGTAAAATTCTTATCGTGGGTTTAATTTCACAACCATCTTCTTATTTATTATTTATTTATTTATTATTTTGATTGCCATCACTTTTCATTAACCTATGCTACTAGTTAAAGAAGTATTGATGGGCACCCTGATATTTCAGACATTTTCCTCTTTTTCCTCACTATGTAGCAGTGAAAAAATATCTAATTGTTAATTGGCATCAATCACTTCAGCTGGCAAAGTAACCATTTTTTTTCCTCTCATTGGCAAAAATAATTCTCAAATGACTTCGTGGCAACCTCATCTTACAATTGAAAGGGTGCTGTGTCTCCTAGTTGAAGTATCCATGCCTTAGGATCTTTAAACAGACAGAGCTCAAGGTTTCCAAGAGTAAAATAAAAAAATCAGAGAGAATATTTAGTAATAACATTGAGAGGAGTCACCCTCACTTCTGCTGCTTGACTTCTGAACTCGTGCATTGTGTATTTTGGGAAGACAGCTAGTTATAATTTTCTGATTCACATGATAAGAAATACATATTTTACCTTCTTAAAATCTGGATGCCACTTTGAATGACCGTGGGTGCAATTGTTTAATAGCATTGGGTGCCAGTGGATGCCATTGTTGAATCTTGAAGAAACTATTCTATATTTAACTCATTCTGTGGGTGTTTGATATGTGTTAAAATAAGTTAATATGTTTCATGAGCGTGAACCCATTGCTGCTCTTCTGTTGATGAGAAGGAGTTCCTTCATCAGAAGTGTTGTCGTAGGGAATATCATATATGTTGGTAAGGCATTCTGGGAAATATGAATGATGTTTCTATGATCTAAGTGTTTGTGTCCTACAAAAATCCATATGTTGAAATACTAACCCACAATATGATAGTATTAAGTGGTGGGACTTTGGAGGAGGTAATTGGGTCACATGGGCAGGGCCCTTATAAATGAGATTAGTGTCCTTTATGAAATAGATCTAAGGGTGCTCATTCACCCGTTCCCCCATGTAAGAACACAGTGAAAAGTTGTCATCTGTGAACGGGAAATGGGTCCTCACCAGACACCAAATCTGCCAACATCTTGATTTTGTATTTTCTAGTCTCCCTAACTATGAAAAATAAATTTCTGTTGTTTATAAGTTACCCAATCTATAGTATTTTGTTATAGAAATCTGGACAGACTATGATGGTTGATGTTGACAGAAAGTAAATGGTTGATGTTAGAAAGAAGGCAATTAATTTATATCCAGAATTATATCCATTTAAATGAGACAAATTGCAGCCCTCTTCATGATGAAAGAGGTCAAATTTAATCAACAGCCACCAGGTTGTCTTTTCTCCCAGAGCAATGACTGTATCTGGTCCTCAGTGTTAGCCTAAATAATAACATATTAGGCACTCAGTAATATAGTTAGTCAGGTCAGCCTTGGAAAGAGAAATTTCATTTTATTAAGTTAACGCATAGTCTCCATTTCTATCACCATGATCATTTTGTTCATAGACCTATTGACCTAGCACTGTATGGGCTTGGAAAAGAGGCTGACCAATATCCACAGAACATATTATTTTATCCATTTGATTATTTAGAATCTCAATTGCTTGAATGCCTTTTGGTGGACATTCACACTGGAACAAATATAGTCACAGTCTGTACTAATTCTAGAATGTGCATGTAGGTAATTATTTTCCATATTTCTGCATCAACTATCTTCCAATTATATATTTTTTCCAAATCCCTGAACATTCAACTAAACCATTATTAACTTTTCATAACTGACATGCTACCAATCATCTGCCACTCTAAACATTGCACAACTAAATGCACTGGCCTCAAGTTTTGTCCACTGGAAGCATTTACTCTTTCTGCTATTCTTTAGGGATGTCCTTGTGTATGGCTGTAGTGCTATAGCTGACCAATTTTAGATGGTACCAGTGTACCATGCTCACAGATGCAAACCAGGCATTGTGATTGTTTTTTCTTTATAGTTTAATAGTTAACAGCTTAACAGTTAACTGTTACAAGAAACACCCATGGAACCATAAGTATAGACTGGGGAAGGAGAGATGATACAATAGCAATTGGTGTTGAAAGCATTTGAGTCACCTGCACATGAAACTTACTGCTAACTTCTGGACCTGCCTAAGTTTGCTTGTAAGTTTTCTTTGTTATTTCATATATATATATTTACTCATGGGCAACATCCAAGAGAGTTTCTCTAGAATAAGGTTTTCTAGCAAGTTCCCATAGCACACCCATGGATAGTTTCTTGGTGAGTTCCAACTTTCCTCTTTGCCAGTGTATCAGCAAGTGTTTTTACAGCCACATGGGCATTTACTGTTGTCCAGTCCTGACCTGCAGCATCATAGATAATTCCTGTATCATACAGTAGGAGATTTTTTTTTTTCATATTTTTTTGTGAGATCTAAACTTCAGCCTTGAGTGTGGGGGGGGGGTTCCAAATTTGTTTCTTTCTTTGTACTCTGCCCCAACCATAGATACAATCGTTTTTTACAATATTCACACTTGCATGTTTTAAGATTTTATTTTTCCTTAATATTTTATTCTGTTGCTAACTAATAACTTTTGAATTAACTATTCAATGTTCATATTATGAATGTGGTTTTTGACTTATGACTGAACCATGAATAATACATCATCTCCTTTCAGGTTCTTTTATATGCTAGAATTTTTTGGAACATACCAATTTGTTATTGAATACCAAATATTTGACAAGGACTGTGCCCAGTACTTCTGGGAAATCGGTGTTAAACTGAAATTGTGTAGTTTTCCTCTTCATTTAGCTTGAGATATAGTGGAGAATAGGAAGGAGGGGAGGTGGAGGAGAAAAGGAGGAGATAGAGAATATTCAATTTTATAATGTATAGTTGTCAATTCTGATTGATCATTTTAATTATCTTATGATCATTTAAATCATATTTAAAATGAGAGATTCATGGTTGTCCTGATCTACAGTATCAGAAATTCAAGAAGTTTATATTTTTTGGTTTGTCAGGTGATTCCAATAATAATCTAGGTGTGAAAAATACTAGATAATATCCGATATCCCATCTCAGTCTGAAATTTTATAGTCCAAGCAAACCAATGCAATGACAGTCATTAGAGTCTGTGTCAGGATAAACGGAACCCCTTAATGAGAAAGATAATAGGGAAAATATACAACAATTCTTACATTCTAGTCTTTTTATATGAAGTTTATATAGTATATAATAATGCTTTGTGAGACTTTTTGTATCTATTTAGTGATAAATATAGTCATGGTCATTTTTTTTTGCTAGATATTCATGCACATATGTGTATGCAGATAGACTCCTGACAATGAAGTTTTATTTATTTACTTGTTATCTATTAGCACTAGAATAAATTATTGAGTTTCTCATAAAAAATATACTTCATAGCATTTAATTTAAATAACTAAAGATATATTACGTGGTGTTTAATTATTAATTACTGATTACAGATTACTGGTTTCAGCTTATGCCCTATAATGCAATTGATGCATTGTATTCAGAATGGTAAAGTCATGTAACTGCTCTATGAAGAATCGTTTAAACCGGGGTCGGTGGCTCAGCCTGTAATCCCGCGCCTTTGGGAGGCTGAGGTGAGTGGATTGCCTGAGCCCGCGGGTTCGAGACCCGCCTGGGCAGCGAGACCTCATCTCTACAATAAATCAAAAAATCAGCTGGGCGTGGCAGCACGCGCCTGTAGTTCCAGCTACTCGGAAGGCTGAGGCGGAAGGATCGCCGGAGCCCAACGGGTCGAGGCTGCGGTGGCCGGGAGCGGCCACTGCACTCCAGTCTGGGCGACAGAGTGAGACTCCAACTCAAAAAAAAAAAAGAATCGTTTAATAAGTTGTTAGCTCATTGAAATCAAAAGCTAAAATCTGTATGATAGCTTGAAAAGTTCTTCACAATTGTTCCTATCCATGGCTCTGACCTTAACTTTTACTACTCTTCCTCTTCATTATAGTGGCATTGCCATATACTCTTTCTTTGAACACACCAAGCATACCCAAACCTCTGAAAGTTTGTACCTTTTTATTTTTATTTTTATTGAGTTGGAGTCTCACTCTGTCGCCCAGACTGGAGTGTAGTGGCCGCTCCCGGCCACTGCAGCCTCCACCTGCTGGGCTGCGGTGATCCTTCTGCCTCAGCCTTCCAAGTAGCTGGAACTACAGGTGCACGCTACCACATCCGGCTAATTTTTTGATTTATTGTAGAGATGAGGTCTCTCCAAGTTGCCCAGGCGGGTCTCGAACCCGCAGGCTCAGGCAATCCACTCACCTCAGCCTCCCAAGGCATGGGATTGCAGGCTGAGCCACCGAACCCGGCAGTTTGTACCTTCTTTTAAAAAAAATTATTTGCTGGGAACCTTTGCTTCCAGATAGCTGCATGGCTCGTACTTAAATTTCTTTACATTTCTTGTTAGCTCATTTATTTGTTTTTTTTTGTTTGTTTGCTTTTTTGTTTTGTTTTGTTTTGCAAAGGTCATCTGCTACTATTGCTGACCATTGTATATAGAACATCAACCCCTATCGTGTTTTTTCTCTGCCTATCGTACTTATCTTGTTTGTTTTTCTCTGTGAAACTTGGTTCTGTGGTAAGGTGTGTGCAGAGGGGTGAATTGGTCATAAACCTATGATTAGGTCTCAGTGTTCTAGTGAACCTCGGACCCTGTGCTATAGTTTTCAAATGTATTTCTGAAGTTTTGGCTTGTTTTTCCTCTTTATGGAAAATATAGAGACTAGAAGCATCTGAAATTGAATGATTTCCCTTCCGCTAGTCAACTAGACTCTTTTAAAACAGGTTGGTTAGACTTTGCTAAAATAATTTCTTCTGAGGGCAGATTTTGTTGTTATTATTGGTTTTTTTGTTTTTGTTTTTTGCTAAGAAGAACAGAATTTACTAGGCAATTTCAAAATGGTTAATTTTTTCTTCTCTTCAGCAGAAGCATGAGATAATTTTTCTCTGGTCTTCACCTTTGGAAACTGCTGGGGTTCCTGGAGGTAAAACTAATGAGCCCCTATAATTGGGCCACTGAATTTTTAACTCTCTTGTTATTTCACAAGCCTCCAGCAACTTGTCGATTTCAGTTTAAGTGTTTCTACTGGTACTGAATCCACTGGTTGGTTTCTGCTTCTAAACGTCTACTCTTAGTAAGCTGTGATTCTCAGTACTTGCCCCTCCAGTTTTCGTGACACTGGTTTGCCCTAATGACTTCAATTATCCGATAAACCTAAGGAGAGTTGTTGGATTTTAGTTGGCTTAGTTTTTTTCTCATTGTAAAGTACAGAAATGATGGCTCCCAAACACTTTACATGTTGAAATGAAAGCAAGAAAGCTCTTATATTAATTTCAAAAATTAGTTTATTTCCATCTTCTCCACCTATATACATTTCGGCTCATAAGTGTTACAGATTTACAGATCGTTGTCTGCTCTATTTGCTGTTTTATTTCAAACTGTGGTATATAGCAGACACTCAACAAATACTTACTGAATGCATGATAGCATGAATTTCTGACTCTTTCAGGAGGATAGGCCTTTGTCCTAGTATCCTGAATGAGCATAATATTCTAAAACTGAGGTTAGTTTTGAGAAGGCTTTAGAAACAAAATAATGCTCTAACCAGGGTTTCTAAATCTCTCAAACCCTTTGAGTTTACAGACCTCATTCCTCTATGAAATGCATAATTAAAGGCATGCCTAGAAAACTGCTAAAAGATTAAATATGGAAGTTGTGTTACTCTATTGACACCTGGGAGAAAATCTATATGTCACGTCTTACTCAAAGAAAACAAAATTCTTCTGAGTATAATGCTTTTCTAAATCTGAAATTAAAGGACACCTGCTCGAATGGAGGAGCTGTATATGTAAGATTCAAGGATATTCCTTAGTTTTATTGCTATAACTGTTCTAGCAGCTGCACATACAGTTGTAGACTATTCTTACTCAAGAGGTCATTGCTGTTGGTTTGCCAGTTTGAATAAACTGTGACCCATAAAAAAAAACCTCTGTATTTCTCATAGAAAGTATGTATTTTACCTTCACACCTTCCCTCGCTTTCAGACAACTTATCATCTCAGCAACTTATTATCTAGAAAAATTTAATAAAAGCCAGTGCATGCGTCCTTTCTTATTACAAAACAATATAATGTATGCACTAACTGGGGCCAAGTACCATGAGAGTTATCTGAATAAAAGTTATTTGATTCTCCTCCTAATGCATGTTCTTCAATAAATTCAGAAAACCATTTATCATGTCTTTGCATTTGTAACTTTTTATACAATCTGGATATAGTACTCATAATTCAAAATATATAACCTCAGCACATCAGTGAATAATGGATCTGGCTTCAGTATCTACTACCAGGTAATCTACTGCCAGGTGCAGAATCATTTCAAGCCACACAGAAGTATTGATATTTATCCAATTTAAATTCCCCAGAGTATGTTTTCATGCATTTTTCTAAGATATCATGTTCTCAAATTTCTGGTTCTACAATATACAGCCCCATGCATTCAACTTTGCAAACTTTATTTATTGATTTATGAGGCAATTATTTCTGTGGAAATTACCAAGGATCAGAGTTTTTATTAAATAAATATCAAATATTCTTATAGGGATCAAACACTCTTCTAGGGATTGACTTGGTATTGAAATGCACAAACAAAAAATATTTTTAAGAAAAATAATAATAAATTAAAAAGAGGGAATGGAATTGTCAGTTGAGGGAAACTGCTAGGGGAAGGAGCGGCACACCTCATCAACAAGGGTACCTGCATAGTGAACATTTATATACCTAACCCAGAATTGTACCCCACAACTTTAAAATAAAAAAAGAGGAAAATGGAGTAGTCTTTGTTTTATGTAGTCTGGGAGAAGGCATCAGCTGAATAAAAATTGAGAGAAGATAACATTTCAAAGAGAAAGGTAGCAGCAAATGTGTTAATTTGTAAAGAGCAGCATCTGTGGTCATGATACTGAAAACAATAGTATGTCTATATCATGGTAGTTTAGGAGAAGATTGGCACATGGAGTTACACAGCTAATGAAGGATGGCAATTGGAGATACTTAGTCATTTCTGTCTGGTAACTGTATTCTGGACCATCTTCACTGACATAACATATTTGAACTAAATGCTCCACTATAAACGTGCTTAGTGTGAGCATCTGCAAGTTGCATTGATGTAGGTGAATTCTACATGTCTACAGTAACATTCACTAATCTGAAGTAGAACCCGACAGAATTTGGAGGTAATTAACTTAATCCACAGAAAAGGTTTCTAAAGACTCTCATCCATAATTTGGATTGCAACCCAGGTTTTCTTGATTTCAAAGCCTACACTCATTTAACTATATTTCATTTTTATGAAACAAGATTTGCAAGTAAAATATATAGGGTGGAATAAAAAAAACCCTGCACAAATATACATCTAAGAAGCGGTGAGAAAGAGGGAGAACAGGATACAGATCAACTCGAAGGTAGAGGACAAATGTATTTGGAGAGGCTCTATAGTCAATCCTCGGAAGCTAAGGACTGAGTCAGACAGAAAGTGCATAAGAGTTCCTAACGATGTGATCTAAAGAATTATATTTAGCTTCTTTAAACAAAATATCTAAGCTTCTTCCAGCACAATTTGGATAAAATGAGAATAATAACAGTAACAACTTATTAGAGCAATTGTGAAAATTATATCATTGTTTCCTAACTTTTTACTTTACTGCACACAGAAAACATGATGATATGTTTATGTCCCAATGGATTAAGTGCATGAGCTACAGTGGCTGCCTCAGGCTCCTACCAACCAACTCAGACTAAAATAATATTAACACAAAATACTTAGAACCTTCTGTGTTCTAGAATGGAGGAGGCATTAGTTAGATTTTAAAAAAAGCATAAAGTACATAGCTTGACACACAGTAGGTAATCAGTGAAATAGTAGCTATTATTATACTGGATTTTTGTTTATAGCTAAGTGAGCCAAAAAATTTGCTTTAAATTTACATTTAGGATAACATAAAAGATATAGAGTTGAATGTATTAATAAATATATAAATAAATAGAATACATTTTTCACCTTTGAAAGATCACAAAACTTCATATTTATTGAGGTTAAATTAGGGCCAACATGTATTTGAGCACATTTCATCTTCAGTGATAATATGTATCCCAACATCCAGGAATTACCATGATACTTACATTCAAATTTGAGATATGTCCTCTTAAACAAAATTTTCTCTACACATATTCTCATCTTATTTGTTTATTTTTTGTCCTGTTATGATCTCTGTGATGAAACAAACAGACTAGCAACAGCTGTCTTTTCTCTTTTCCTCAAACTTTTAATTTTTTTTCTTCAAAATTTTGTTTAAAAAATTCTGCAGAATTTCAGGGTTTTTTAAAAAAATGTTTTCAAGTTTTCATTTGTATTGCCAAGATTTAAAAAATTCCACAATAACATGTATCATTTTAAAAAAAGAAAAATTGAAATATGGTAAATTAAAAGATAGATTACAAGATAATCTTGGAATAAATAGTTGAGCAAATAATTATATTTCAAAAAATAAAAAAGACAAGAAAATGAATATGTGTATGAACACAGACATTTATAAGAAAAATTATTTACTTTTTAAAATATAATTTGTGTATCTTGAAAGCATCAAAAAACAGAAAATTCTACAAGTTAGTATTACTGATTAATTCATGTTTCTAGCTCTCTTACCCAAAAAATACCAAATGCAGCATATTTCTTCTTGGTAAAGTTATAGTATCTTAATAATTAATATAAGGATATCTCTATAAAATGATTGTGTATGTGTTTTGTAAATTCTTTCTTAACCCAAGTATTTACATATTTTCTTCACAAACGTATACCTGCCTTAATGAAATCAAATAATTTGAAGTTTATAAAAACCCAGAAGCAATGAATTCCTTTTTTACAACTGTAATTCAGTCTTAAAATAGAAGTATATATATATTTCCCAATAGAGGAATTGCTGGGTCATATGGAAGGTCAATTTCTAGTTCTTTCAGAAATCGCCACACTGTCTTCCAAAGAGGTTGCACCAGTTTGCATTCTCGCCAGCAGTGTAGAAGCATTCCTTTTTCTTCACATCCTTGCCAGCATCTGTTGTTCGTTTTATTAATGATGGCCATTCTTACTGGGGTTAGGTGGTATCTCAATGTGGTTTTGATTTGCATTTCTCTGATGATGAATGAGGCTAAGCACTTTTCATGTGTCTGTTGGCTGCCCATATGTCTTCCTCTGAGAAGTGTCTATTCATGTCTTTTGCCCACTTTTTAAAGGGACTGTTTGGTTTTTTCCTTTTAGCGTGTTTGAATTCCTTATAGATCCTAGATGTTAGGCCTTTGTCAGATATACAGTTGGCAAATATTTTTTCCCATTCTGTGGGCTATCTCCCCGCTCTATTGATGGTTTCTTTTGCTTTGCAGAAGCTCATTAATTTGATGAGGTCCCACTTGTCTATCTTATTTCATAAGGTACTGGCCTTTAGGGTTCTGAATAGGAATTGGTTGCCAGTTCCAATTTCCATAAAGAGGTCTCCTGTATTTTCTAAGATTCTTACAGTTTGAGGTTTTATGTTTAGGTCTTTGATCTATTCACAATACCCAAAACATGGAACCAACCTTGTTGCTCATTGAAGCTGGACTGGATAAAGAAAATGCAGTACAGATACACAATGGAATATTATGCAGACTTTAAAAAGGACAAATACATGGACTTGGCAGCAATTTGGATGGATTTGGAGTCAATCATACTCAATGATCTATTACAGAAACAAAGAACAGAGTACCATATATTCTCACTCATAAGTGGATCTTGAACAATTACAATACTATATGAAAGCATTTGGCAGTAATGGGAAAGTGTCAGGGGAGGGGGGTGGAATAGGCAGTTGAAGTAAAATGCTAAAGGAGGGAGGGACATACCTCATCAACAAGGGTATCTGCATAATCAATGTTTGTATACCTAACCCTGGATTGTACCCCTTGTCTTTATATTAAAAAAAGAAGTATATATACATATATTATATGTTTTTTATTAATCTGCCTTTGTATATATTGGCTGTTGAAAACCCTGAGATAATGGAATATTTATAGAGCTTCTCTGAGTAGTAGATATGCACATTGGCTTTAATAGATATTCTTTTTTATTTCTTATTATTTTATCTTGGGTTCAGGGAGTATATGTGCAGGTTTGTTACATTGATATATAGTGTTATGGTGAAGTTTGGATTTTTGTTGAACCTATTATCCAAAGAGTGAAATTGATACCTCATAGATAGCTTTACAACCCTTGCTCTCTTCTGTTTTCTCCCTTTAAAAATCACCAGTGTCTATTGTTTCCATCTTTATGTTTGTACACCAAATATTTAGCTCCTCATATAAATGAGAACATATAATATTTGGTTTTCTGTTTCTTATTTATTCACTAAAAATAATGGCCTCCAGCTACACCCAAATGGCATGATTTTGTTCTTTTTTTACGGCTGTGGAAACTTTCATGGTGTATATGTACCACATTTATTTTATTTATCTATTTATTTAGTTATTGAGTTGGAGTCTCACTCTGTCACCCAGACTGGAGTGCAGTGGCTGCTCCCGGCCACTGCAGCCTCGACCTGCTGTGCTCCGGCGATCCTTCCACCTCAGCCTTCCAAGTAGCTGGAACTACAGGTGTGCGCTACCACACCCAGCTACTTTTTTGATATATTGTAGAATGAGGTCTCACCAAGTTGCCCAGGTGAGTCTTGAACCCGCAGGTTCAGGCAGTACACTCACCACAGCCTCCCAAAGATTGGGATTATAGGCTGAGCCACCAAGCCTGGCTCACATTTACTTTATCCAATCTACTCCACGTTTGGGCACATAGGTTGATTCCATGTCTTTGCTATTATGAATCATGCTGTGAGGAACAATAGGGCAGATGTCTCTTTGGTAGAATGTTTTATGCTCCTTTGGTTATATACTCAGTAGTGGGAGTGCTGGATCAAATGATAAAGCCAGTTCTAGTACTTTGATAAATTTCCAAACTGAATGTTTCCTTTTCTCCTCAACCTTAACAACATCTGTTGATTTTTGACTTATTCATAATAACCATTCTGACTGGTATCTTGTAGATTTCATTTGCATTTCTTTGATAATTACTGATGAACATTTTTTACTATGTTGACAGTTTGTATGACTTTTAAGAAGTGTCTGTTCATGTCCTTTGCCCACTTTTTTGTGGGGTGATTTGTTTTTTTCTGTTGATTCATTTAAGTTCCTTGTAGATTCTGGATGTTAGTCCTATGTCTGATGCATAGTTTGCAGATATTTTCTCCCATTCCGTAGGTTTACACTGCTTCAATTTTTAAAATATCTATTTTGGTTTCATTTTTTACCCACAAAATCACTCAAGATCAAATTGTTTACTATCCCTTGATTTGTGTACTATTAAGGATTCCTTTTGCTTTTGATTTCTATTTTTATTCTGCTGTGATCAGATAGGATATTTTGTTTGATTTTGATTTTTAGGAATTTATTAAGACTTGCTTTATGACCTAGCATGTAATTGATCATAGAATATGTTCCATGTATTGATAAGAAGAATGTATATTCTGTGGTTGTTGAATGAAGTATTCTGTAGATGTATATTAGGTCCAATTTGTCAAGTGTGAAATTTCAGTCCACAATTTCATTGTTAGTTTTCTGCCTCTGTGATCTGTGTAAAGCTGTTAGTGGGGTGCTGAAGTACCCACTATTATTGTGTGGCTGTCTAAGTCTTCGCTTAGGTCTAGTATATATATATATATATATATATATATATATATATATATATATATATATTCTTAAATAAATCTAGGTGCTTTAATGTTGGGTGCACATATGTTTATAGTAGCTAACTTCTGTTGGATTGAATTCTTTGGCAGTATATAATGGTCACCATTGTCTTTTTTTTTAAACTGCTGTTGGTTTGAAGTCTGTTCCGGTCTGTTAAAAGAATAGCAAAGTTTGTTCTTTTTTCCATTTGTGTGGTAGACCTTTGTCCATTCCTTTGCCTTTAGCATATGGGGGCCATTAGAGGTGAGCTAGATCTCCTGAAGACTGTCATAGAATGGATCTTTTTGTTTGTTTGTTTGTTTAATCCCACTTGCCACTCTATGTATTTTAAGTGGGGCATTTAGGTCTCTAACGTTAAAGGGTACTAATAATATGTGAGAATTTGTTCCTATCATAGTGTTGCTAACTAATTACTTTGTAGTATTCATTTTGTGGTTGGTTTATAGGACAAATACTATGTGCTTTTGTGTTAAGTTGTATCATTCTTTTGTTTCCATATTTGGAACTCCCTTAAGCATCTCTTTTTTTTTTTTTTTTGAGTTGGAGTCTCACTCTGTCGCCCAGATGAGTGCAGTGGCCACTCTTGGGCCACCGCAGCCTCGATCTGCTGGGCTCTGGCGATCTTTCAGCCTCAGCCTTTCAAGTAACCAGAATTACAGGCATGTGCTATCACGCCCGGCTGATTTTTTGATTTATTGTAGAGATGAGGTCTCGCCTGCCCAGGTGGGTCTCGAACCCGCGGGCTCAGGCAATCCACTCACCTCAGCCTCCCAAAGGCGCGGGATTACAGGCTGAGCCACTGAGCCCGGCTAAGCATCTCTTATATAAGCTTCATATGGTGGTGACAAACTCTCTTAATGACTTCTTGCTTTTATTTTTCCTTCATTTCTGAAACTTAGTTTGGTGAAGTAAACCCTTGGCTGGCATTGTTAAATTGCTAAAATGGGTTACCAATCTCTTCTGGTTTGTAAAATTTCTGCTGAGAAACCTGCTGTTATTCTGATGGGTCTCCTATGGTAGGTATCTGGCCCTTCTCTTTAGCTGCCTTTAAGATTGTTTAAAATTTTACATTGATTTCCGGTATTCTGCTGACTAGGCGCCTTGGGAATAGACATCTCATATATCTTGCAGGAGTTTTCTGAAATTTTTTTTCTGCATGTCAACTACTCTAGCAAGATTGGGGAAATTTTCCTGGATTAGATACTTTTTTCTTTTTTTTTCTTTTCTTTTCTTTTTTTTTTGAGGTGAAGTCTTACTCTGTTGCCTAGGCTGGAGTGTGGTGGCACACTCATGGTCACCCAAGCATCTACCTGCTGGGCTCTGACAATCCTTTCGCCTCAGCCTTCCAAATAGCTAGAACTAGACGTACACACCACCACACCTGACTAATTTTTTATATTTATTATAGAGACAAAGTCTCGTCAAGTTGCCTGGGATGGTCTTGAACCTGCGGGCTCCGGCAATCAACTCACCTCTGCCTCCCAAACTGCTGGAGTTACAGGCTGAGCCACCGAGCCTACCTACTTTTTTTCAAACAGTTTTTCCAGGTTGTTTCTATTCTCTCTTCTCTTCAGAACGCCAATCAGTTGAAGGTTTGGTCTCTTTACAGAATTCATTCCATATTTCTTAAAAGTTTTGTTCATTTTTAAAAAATTCTGTTTTCTTTATTTTTGTCTGACTGGTTTGATTGAAAGGATTGGCCTTTAAGCTGTTATAATTATTTCTTCTGCTAGCCCTAGTCTGTCTAGTCTGTTATCAAGTCTTGAAACATTGTCTTAACATTTTTGAAGTAAATTCTTCAATTCCAGAAGTTCAGTTTTGTTCCTCGTCAGTATGGCCACACCCTCTCTCAATTACTGCATAGTGTTTGTGGCTTCTCTGTTTTGGATTTCTACTTTCTCTTGTTGAATTTGTTTGCCATCCATATTCAAGTTCCCATAGTCATTTTTGGACATTTTATACTGATTAGGATCTATTACTGTTAAGCTGGTATTATTTGGAGGTTAGGAAAAACTTTGGATTTTTGTTGCCAGTGTTCTTGCACTATTTTCATCACATCTGAGGTAACTGATTCTTCTTTTTCTTTTTCTTTTTTTTTTTTTGAAGTTGCTATTGTTTGAATGGGGCTTTCTGATTCTCCTCTTCTTTCCCCCATTGTTGATATGACTTGTGGGTACATATGTTGTGTATGGCTGACTGGCTTTGTTAGTAGGTACTTTAAGTGGGCCATGGCTGTGTGCAGGTTCCTTGGCTGCAGATGGGTGCCTGTGGTGACTTTCTCAAATATTGTTTCTTATAGCAATTAGTTTTCTTTGGTAATGTAGCTCAGGCTGCAGTCCAACAGATGATACTTAAAAGTAAGAGCTGGCTAGTCAGCACTTCACTCATTGCATGCTGGCCCTCAGGGATGGACAGGGATGCCAGGAAGAGCATGAAAAGTACTCTCCCTCCTGGGCATGCTCAGCTTTGGAGGGGATGGAGCTGCTGGAAAAGAATGGACACTGGCTGCTTTTGGGGCACCTTCCTGGGATCCAGTGGGAAGAGCTGCCACTGCATTTGCAGTTTTGTACTGGAGAGCAGCCAGGTGTGCGAGATAGCATCACTTTACGTCCATTTTCAAACTTTGATTCTGCCTTCCTCAACAACTAGTGCTGTGCTCACATTTCTTTTGTCCCAGTGGATATTCTGGCAGGTTGCGCTAACAACAACCCCTTCCTGCCGTGGGAAACCCATTATGCCTCGAAGGCCTACAGAACCCGTGTGCTTGCCAGAGTCAGTGTGGGTTGTGCAGGAAGTCTGCGGGTGGTCTGGTGCTGAAATAGTTTGCGGGTGGACTATCACTGATCTGGGTGACATCTCTGTGTTGGGCAACCATTATGGCGTTGCCTTCTTGGCCTGAATCTGAGGAAAGGGAGTGGCATGGCTATGCACCCAGTTCTTCAATCCCAGAAAGATTTCCAACCACCACTAAATGTGTAACCCTCGATCCTGGGGGCAGAGTGGCTCCACAACTCTTTAGTAGTTGGCAGATTGTGAAAGTGTGGGGGAGAGGAGTGTGGGAGAGAAAAGTTAGTCCCCCACCTACCTTTTCTGGTTGGCCTTGAGCACCTCACCTAGAGTGTCGATATCAGTTAGACTCTTACTGTTTTCCTTTTCTTTGTGTGTCCCAGCCCTCTGGTGTGGGCGCTCTGACAGCTCCAGTTTCCTCTTTGGGCAGTCAGTACGAACTTCAATCTTCCTTCTGAGAATTCGGATGTGATACACTTTGTCAGCCATCTTAAAAGTCACATAAGAAAATTCTTATGTGCATACCACCTTAACTGTCTTTCAGTTAGAAAAATCTGAGAAACAAACTTTACTAAACATCATAGGAATATGTCTCAGGTGGCTAGAATTCAACTGGAAAGTACTACATTTAATAATTAAATCGTAAATATGTTCTACAAGTCATAAATTAACCCATCAAATTTCATAATCACAGCGTCTTAAATCTAACATTATAACAAGATTCTTAACACAAAAGTAATCAGAGTAATAATTTTAAAATGTTATTAATACTAAATTTATGGGCAAAACATATGTAATGAGAATACCATTTTAAAATCGAGGGAAAAAAAATCTATCAAACACTAAAAACACCTACATTTGAGCCAAATCAATACAATTTAATCTTACATGCAACCATAATGGCAAAAAAGCATTGTGGTTGTATAAACAACCTTTCTCTTCCCACAGATAGCAATTATAAAATGCTAATACAACAAGAAGCATAATTATTTAAATATACTGTTAGGTATATAAGTAAGACAAAAATCTGGCAAAATTTTCAAATTCACATAGTGGGAGACTTTAAGACACATTTTACATTAATGTATAGAACAACCAGACTAATAAAAAACAAAATAAAATAAATAATGTTATAAAGTATATGGATGACAATGTCTACTACTGTAACCTTATTGATATTTGCAGAGCACCATACTTAACAATTATAGGATAAACATTATTTTAAACATATGCGAAGACCAAGATATACTACATGTTGATTTATAAATTGAATCTCAATAGATATTAAAAATAATCTCTTTCAAATTATGTTCCCTGATAGCAACATAATTAAATTATAAATATAAAATACAAATAGAAAAGTCTCAAATATTAAACAACTCATTTTTTTAAAGAGGAGGGAGAAAAGATGGCGGTGGAGCCAGTTGGACTACATGAGTCCTTGTGTGAGTGAATGAGTGGGTGTATGAACAAATTTGCATGCATGTCTGTGTGTAAGTGGGCATGTGAGTGACTAGGTGGGGACTTGGGAACAAGTGGTCAGGGCTCTCTTGGTGAAGCAGCTGGTGATGGCAGCTGCTCTGCTTTGGTCGCTGGGGTTGATTGTGACCCAGAGGAAATATTCTGCAAGCACAAGCTTTGAAGGGACAGAATGAGTGCAGAACCTTAGGCTCCCCACCTCCTACCCTGATCCAGTTACGAGACAACAGGTGTGACCAGAAAAGGACAAGGAAGACCCCTCAAGAGATCAGTGGTGAGTCCTGGGTTGACCCAATCGTCTCCTCTCCAGCAGTTCTCTGAAAATTAGACACACATGTCTGGGGCACAACAGAGAGGGAGGAACCCAGGTAAAGCTTGGATGGTAGCTGCACTAAGAGAACTCCATTTTGGGATAAGTCTGGCTTGGGAGCCCACTAACAGCACCTGTGAAGGAGACAATCCTGTACCTCCCTACTGGAGAGTATCCCTCTGACCTTATAAGAGCAGGAAGGGTGGACTGATGCCCCATCCGCCTCCACTGTCCCCATCGCCCCCTGGGCTGCACGCCAGAGAAAATGTGAACAAGGCCATAGTCCCACAGGAGAAGAAGGCAGGTGGGCTTACCTGCAAGCAGTGTAGAGTAGTAATTACAGAACCTGCCACAAGAGAGTGATTAATGCCCAGAAATTATTTTTTAATTATTTTTATTTTTGCTCTTCTTTTATTTTGGTTGTGTGTGTGTGTGTGTGTGTGTGTGTGTGTGTGTGAGTGACTGTGCATGAGAGTTCAATTTGCATCCTCCTTTCTTCTTCTTTCTCTTTCATTTTTTGATGTGTTTGTGTCTATGTTCAGTTTTGCTGTTTTTGTGTGTTTTATGTTTATATTGACTTTTGTTTGATTTTTATTTCCCTTTTATCTTTTTTGTTTTTGCTTTTGTTTCTGTGGGTCATTTTATTTTTTATTATTTTTGTTCACTCTATTTCATTAGATTTTCTCTGTTTTCTTCATTACTGGAGTGCAGTGGCCGCTCCTGGCCATCGCAACCTCGACCTGCTGGGCTCCAGCGATTCTTCCGCCTCAGCCTTTCAAGTAGCTGGAATTACAGGCATGTGCTACCACGCCTGACTGATTTTTTTATTTATTGTAGAGATGAGGTCTCGCTGCCCAGGCGGGTCTCGAATCCACGGGCTCAGGCGATCCACTCACCTCAGCCTCCCAAAGACGTGGGATTACAGGCTGAGCCACCGAGCCCGGCTTGGAGTCACAATATTAATAGAACACAAAATAACCTTCAAGCTATCAAAAATTTTAAAAAGATCAAGAGGGACATTACATAATAATAAAAAGCTCAATCCATTAACAAGAAACATCTATCCTAAATATATATGCACCAAACAAAGGAGTATCCGGATTTATAAAGCAACTACTAATTAAACTAAAAAAGGATATTAACACTAACACTATCATAACTAGGGACTTAAGTACCCCACTAGCAACCCTAGATAGATCATCAAGGCAAGAAAATCAATAAGGAGATCCAGAACCTTAGCTTGACGCTTGACCAAATAGACTTAAAGATAACCACAGAGCACTTCACCCAACAACTACAGAGATTACATTCTGCTCATCACCAATAAAACATACTCTAAGATAAACCACACTCTCAATCATAAATCAAACATAAACAAAATTCATAAGATTGAAATACTACAATGTATCTTCTCAGATCACAGTGAAATAAAAATAAATATCACTACAAACAAAATCCCTACAAAACACAAGAATAAATGAACACGAAGCCACATAATGCCTAACAACTTCTGGGTGAGCACAGAAATCAAAACAGGAATTGAAAGATTCTTGGAAACAAATGAAGGCAAAGATACATCTTACCAAAATCTCTGGGATTTTATAAAAGCAGGACAAAGAGGAATATTTATATCTCTACAAACATGCAACAACAAAATAGAAAGATCACAGATCAACATCTAAAAGATCACCTACAGGTGCTGGAAAGGTAAGAACACACCAAAACCCTAAGTTCAAGAGAAGAATCAGATCACTGGAGTAAAAGCCCAATTACTACACATAGAAGATCAAAATATCATAGAAAAAAAATCTGAAGCAAAAAACTGATTCTTTGATAGAATAAACAAGATTGACAGACCCCTAGTCAGACTGATCAAGAAAAAGAGACACAAAGTTCACATAACACAATTAGAAATGAAAAAGATCAAGTAATAACTAATCCTAAATAAACACAAAACATCATCAGAGATCACTATGCACACCTGTATGGAAACAAGTTCAAAAACCCTTAATGAAATGGAGAACTTTCTGACATCACATAACCTCGCAAAGTTGAAACAAGAGGAAATAGAGATGCTAAATAGACCAATAACAATCCAGGAAATTGACACCATCATAAGAATATTATCTACAAAAAATTTTTTAAAAAGCAAACACTGACCATATAGCTTTCCAGCAGAATTCCACAAAACAAGAAGGAGCTGACACCAACCCTACTGAAGGTATTCCAGGCAATCAAGAAAGATGGATCTCTCCCCATCTTTCTTTTCTTTTGTGCCAACTTCACACCAATACCCAGACCATACAAAGGCCCAACAAAGAAAGAGAACCATAGGCCAATATCCCTGATGAACACAGAGGCAAAAATTCTCAACAAGATTCTAGCAAATCGAATCCAACAACACAACTTAAAATTATCCACCATGACCAAATAGCTTCATCCCTGTGATGCAGACCTGGTTTAATACCTGCAAGATCATAAACATAATTAAATACATCAAAATATGTAAAAACAAGAACCACATGATTATATCATTAGACACAGAAAAAGACTTTCAACAAAATTCAGCATCCTTTCTTGAAAAAAAACCCTTGAATACCTAGGTATAGAAGGAATATACCTCAAAATAGTAAGAGCCATCTACGATAAACTCACAGCCAACATATTACTAAATGACAGAAACTGGACACATTTTCTCTGAAAACCCCTAGCTGGAAACAAGAACCAGAACAAGAAAAAGCTGCCCACTCTCACTCCTCCTATTCAACATTGTATTGGGAGTCCAAGCAAGAGCAATCAGACAAGATAATGCTATCAGGGTTATCAAATAGGAAAAGAGGAAGTTAAACTATTGCGAATGATATGATTTATACTTGAAAAATCCAAGGAAATCTGTCAAAAACTTCTTTGCACTCATAATGGACTTTGGCAAAGTCTATAAAAGGTACAAAGGGGTATAAAGTCAATGTGCAAAAGATAGTCACATTTTTGTACGCTAACAACCAACATGCAGAGAACCAAGTAAAAAGTACAATTCCATTCACAATAGAAACAAACAAAAAATGAATTACCTTGGCATCTTCCTAACCAGAGAAGTGAATGACTTTGCAATGCAAACTACAAAGCATTTCTCAAATAAGTCAAAGAAGACACAAACAAATGGAAAAATATCAATGCTCATGGATTGGAAGAATTTACATTATTAAAATGTCCATCCTACCAAAGGCAATCTACAGACTCAACGCAATTCCCATTAAATTACCGTCATTATTCTTCTCTGACCTGGAAATAACAATACAGAAATTCATGTGGAAACAAAAATGACCATGATTAACCAAAACAATTCTCAGCAAAGGGAACAAAGCTGGAAGTATCACCCTCTCAAAGTTTAAACTTTATCATAAGACTGCAATAATCAAAACGGCCTGATATTGGTACAAGAACAGACATATAGACCAGTGGAACAGAATAGAGATTCCAGAAAAAAAAAAACCCTCAATTTCTTACCAACTTATCTTCAACAAAGCCTCCACCAAAAAATACTGGGGAGAGGAGAACCTATTCAGTTAATGGTGTTGGGAAAACTGGCTGATCACATGCAGAAAATTGAAACAGGACCCCTATCTATCACCATACACAAAAATCAACTCTAAATGGATCAAAGACCTAAATGTAAAACCTCAATCTTTATGAATCTTAAAAAATTCAGGAGACACCTTCAATGCAATTGGAATAAGCCACCAGTTTCTGAACAAAACTCCAGATGCCTATGCCATAAGAGATAGGATAGACAAGTGGGACCTTATCAAACCGAAAAGTTTCTGCAAAGAGAAAGAAACCATCAAGAGAGTGGGGAGACAGCTCACAGAATGAAAAAAAAAAAAATTTGTCAACTATATATCTGACAAAGGCTTAACATCCAGAATCTATAAGGAACTCAAACGTGCTAAAAGAAAAAAGACAAACAGTGCCATTTAAAAATGGGCAAAATACATGAATAAACACTTCTCAAAGAAGATATGTGAGCAGCCAAGAGTCAAAAGAAAAAAATGCTCAGCCTCACTAATAATCAGAGAAATGCAAATCAAAACCACATTGATTTTTTACTTAACTCCAGTAAGAATGGCCATCATTCATAAAACAAAAAGCAACAGATGCTGGCAAGGTTTTAGAGAAAAGGGAACATGTTTAAACTGTTGGTGGGAGTGCAAGCTAACCTCTATGGAAAACAGAGTAGTGATTTCTAAAAGTACTAGAAATTGACCTTCCATATATCCCAGCAATCCGCCTTCTGGGAACATACCCGGAGGAACTCAAATCATTCTACAAAAAGGATACCTGCACCTTCATGTTTATTGCAGTAGTATTCACAACACAGAAAACATGGAACCAAGTGTGCTGCCCATCAAAACTGGACTGGGTAAAAAGACTGAGGTACATATACATGATGGAATATTATGCAGCCAAAAAGAAAAATAAAATTATGCATTTTGCAGCAACTTGAATGGATTTAGAGTCTGTCATACTCTGATCTATCACAGAAACAAAAAAACTGAGTACCAAATATTCTCACTCATAAGTGAACCCTGAACACCTATCACAATACAACAAAAAAGGGATTAGCAGTAGGGGCACAATGCCAGGTGACGGGGGGCTCATAACATCAATAAGGGTACCTGATCCTAATCCAGGAAAAGGGCCTCCAATGGGAGGCCAAAAACTTCACCTGTACCTAACTAAACTGCTTATGTACACAATTCTGATTAATACACCACAACTTAATAAAAAAAAAAGAATTGACTATACAGTCATAACATATAGCAGATTAAACTGTTCTCTTTATGAAGTCTTAAAAAAGGTGTTTAAAGAGTTTTCAATTAGATATTTCAAAAATTCTGAAATAATGAATACCTTCAATCATAAGGAAATAGAAAAAGAATAGCAAATAAAAGGCATAGTAAATCAAAGGAAGGGTATATAAATATAAAGAAAATAAATAAACAAAATGGAAAATCAGCAAAAATATGGAAAGTTGAGCCACTCAGTAAAATTCAGAACACTCAAATTTGAATTTCAGATAAACTACTCCTTTTAAACTATGAGTATATCATAAATATTGCACAGGATAGAATTACACATGTAAAAATAGTACTTAAAGTTTTTATTTATCGAAAAATTTTTTTATCTCCAAAAAGTAGATACTCCCAAGTATCATGCCAGATACATGTATCAATTAAACATGCAAAATATATGTATTTATTTATTAGTATATAAATTTAATCAGGTCCCTGTATTTTTTCTTTGTTATTTTTTACCTATAATAAAAATGAATAACACTAAACTTTTGTTCTTTGAAAAAATCCATAAAATAAATAAAACTCATACACTTGATTAAGAAAAAAGGAGGCAGAGAACAAATTATCATTATTAGCAATTATAGAAGGGTGCTACTTAAAGTCTTCTGCACATTAAAATAATGGTCAAGAAACATTATAACAATGTAATGTCAATTATACAAGAAAATAAATTATTTAAAAGTCATAAGTTGCCGAAACTAACAGAAAATATTCAAAATATGACACAAAATAGTAGCTGCTATGTCATTTCATTCATACAAAATTCTAGAAATTGTAATAAAATTCTATAGGGACAAAGGCACATTCATATTGCTTTGGGTTTGGAAATAGTTTAACAAACAAGTATGAGCAAATAAGGAGATTAAAATATTCCTTATTGGGATCATGGTGCAAGTTTTAGGAAACCTCCTTGAAAATTCACCAAATGGGTCAAGTTTACTGCAAATAAGTTAAGATCCAATGATTTTATTTAAAATTTCATGAATAAATAACTTTTGATTGAGTCAAATATTCATTAAGAGCATCATTTATTTGTTTATAGTTTTCATGCTTTCTGTGTCTTTTATTGCTTGATGTCTCTACTTAGTCTGGTTTAGTATTTTTTAAAAAATAACTAAATTAAAAAGCTATTTAAATCTAGAAATTCCTACAGAAAGAAAAAAACATAAGATAAATAAAAAAAGGAAGAAATTGTAGAAAACACTAAATAATATGATAAATAATGTACTTTGCTCAAACTAATTTTTTACTTGAAAATAGGATCCAGAAAAAAATGATATTCCAAAATGTAGAATAATTCATTGAAAAATTATCTCCAGGAAATGCATATATTTATAATATGTTAAAATGGTAGTTACTGAGGAATTCCTTTTAGAATATATATAGATATTATTTTAAAATGCAAACCTCTTAAATCTTTAATTATTTATTTAATAAATTAATCATTATTTTCTTTTCAAAATTTGGCAAATGAAACACAAAGGAGATGGCTAAATATTTCTATATTTAAATAAATAATTCATGAATTTTTTTATTTTATTGGAAGTTCCAGTACCTTGCAATTTTTAACTTTTTAAGTACTTCACAGCTTTTAATGAAGAACAATAAAGGGTATCCTTAATTTAACACCCAATGGATGTTTGTGTGACTAATTTACCCACATGCTTTATCCATATATACTGATATGTTTTGTAAAATTGTTATGTAAATAAAATCTACTTTATGAATATAATGCTGCTATGTAATTTCAATAACATCAAACATAGAAACATAAAAATGATAATTGCCATTATCACTTTTTATAAAATCTATTCAATCACATTAAGAAATAAAAAGAGGAAATTTAATGATTATCCTAATATATGATATAATTTTCATCATCAATTTAAAATATATACTCTTAATAAAGTAGAAATATAAATATACATTATTACAAGGATAAAATAAATTTGAATAAAAAACTAACAGTAAATTTAATAATGCAATAGAAATATTTTCTTTAGAGAGAAACAGAATATGATGTGTAATGTCACCAATATTATATAGTTTTATTATGCATTCTTTCTGCAATATGCACAAAGAGAAAATAAATAAAATATCTTTAATTTGAAAGATATAAAAATCATTTTTAATTATATAAGTGTTTTGAAGATCAAGAAATTCCATAGGATGTACTTTAATAACTTATTGTGATTACCAAATGTATTATCCAACAGTAGTCGCTTTTGTATATCATATCAATGTCTCATTAGAATCACCATAAATGCTATCCAAAGTGAACTAAAAGATAAAAATAGATGTTTATTATAACATTTTCACCAAATGTAGAGATTTATTATAAAAATTATAAAATAATATTGAATAGCTAAAAAATATATACCTGATAATTGCAAAGGTACAATATGTTCCTAGACCAGAACACTCAATAGTGTAAAGTTGTTAATATTCTAGCAATTAATGTTTTATTATTTTATTAAAGTAATATTAAAGTCTTTAACATTTGCATAAATGTCTAAAAATTTTAGAGAAAAATAACTCTGTCACCAAGATCTGCACCAAATTTTATTTTAAAATATATTTTACATTATAATTTAGCAGTGTGGCAATTTTTCAATAGTCAAATTGTAAAATAGGACAAGTTTCAACACCAGTCTATGGTATGTATAGGCATATATGTTTTTCTGTTAAATTGTACTATGTATAACTGGTGACATTATTGTGTAATTTGAAAATAGTGGAACTTCACTTAAATAGTGCTAGTTTATATTGTCAGCTATATGAAAAACATATTCAAGCATAATATTAATAAGCCATTTATGATATACACATATACTATATATTTAATATGAATTAAATAGTTAAATGTTAAAAGGAAAATGGAGAATATCTGATATTGAGTGAAAAAAAATTGCAAAATTGAAAATAAGACATCTTAATGAAAATATTTGTCAGAGCAGGACATACATAAAAGTTAAACAAAAAATTGGAAGAACACATTTGGTTTTTTTTATTTGTTTGTTTTGCTTTTTTGAGTTGGAGTCTCACTTTGTCACCTAGACTGGAGCGCATTGGTACTCTCACCGCCACCCCAGAATCGAACTGCTGGGCTCTGACGATCTTTCTGCTTCAGCCTTGCAAGAAGCTGGAACGACAGGCGCACGCTACCATGCCCAGCTAAGTTTTGACTTATTGTGGAGACAAGGTCTTGCGGTGTTGTCTGGGATGGTCTTGAACACGCATATTTGTTTTTTATAAGAAATACATAGCGAATGCACATGCGTTTATACAAATAAATATATATCTTAAACAAACAATTATCTGAGAAAAAAATTGAACCATCAAAAATAATATTGGATTACATAGGATCTTATGTTTATTACATTGATAAATAACAAAAGTTATAGTAAATTTTTATTAAGAATATGACATTTGTTATTCTGCTGACATTTCAAAAAAGATACAGCTCTTCTGAAGGTTAATCTGATACATCAACCCATTAGTCATTTTAAAACTGGCAACCACATTGCAATTCTATGATTCATCAGAAATTCATCAGAAATGTGACATTGATATATATGCAAAATAAACAGAAGTATTTGTTATGAGTTGAATTGTTCACTCACTCCCCCCAAAAAGCAATGTTAGTGTACTAGTCTCCACTATTTCAGAATGTAAATTTACTTGGAAAAAATGTTATTAAAGATGTAATTAGTTAGGTTAAGATTATACTGGAGTAGGGTGAGTCCCTACTCCAATATGATGAGGGTCCTAAAAGATGTCTATGTAAGGCCCACACTCAGGGAGTGTACCATGTGTGAAGCAGAGATTGGTGTTATTCTGCTACAAACCAAGGAATGCAAAGATTGGCAGCAAGTCACTAGAAGTTAGAAAGAAACAAAGGATTATTTTTCTACACGATTAAGAGAAGAATGGACCTGAAGACATCTTGATTTTAATTTTAAACTTTTAGACTTTAGAATTGTGAGACAATACATTTCTGTTATTTTAAGCAATGCAGCTTGTGATATTTTGCTATGGAAGCCCTGGGAAGCTAATATAATATTATTGGATATTTTATATATAATAGTGAAAGAGTTTATAAATATTTACATCAGAGGATAAGAAATACTTAAAATATTTATTTTTATCCATATAATAGAAACTTAACAATTACTAAAATTTTATTATCAAGAATATGTAATGAATTTAATTAATGGTAGGTAAAAAAGAATTATATCACAACAAATCGAATGTTATTCAATATATACAGTTTATATTTGTAGTGTTATTTTTGTTAGTTTGTTTCAATTCAACTACATTAGAAATAAATATTCAAGCTTTTTTCCTCTGTCTCCTCCTTTTAACTTTGGCTTTTTTTTTTCCTCTGTCATTTAAGGTATCCAGGTGGTTTGTATGTGTTTTTTGATATTCAAAACTCAAAGTTTTCTATTTCCATCATAATTGGTCAATCTTGTGGCTTTGGGACTTAGAATGTGGAAAGCAGAAATATTAATTTATTTTCTCCCTATCTCTTTGTTCTGTTTAAAATTAAATTCCCCCAGTAGCAGATAGTAAAAAGTAACGGGAGAAAGTGCACATCACTCTTCTGGATGACAATTCTCTCTCTGTTAATGGCTGCTTATTCAAGCATTGCTGATTGATTGGATTGTGTGAGTGCTTCACTGTCTTCCATAACCTGGCTACTACCTGTCTCCATAAAGTGAAAATCCAAGCCCTGGTTCAAATTCTTCATAAACTGCTAAGGTTTTCTCAAAATGTGGGATATGCTCTTTTGTAGAGTAACTACAAAACTTCTCAGGTCTTGTGTATACACAGGCACACACACATATATACACATATATAATATACGTGTGTGTGTATATATACATACATAACCTTGTATACATAAATACATTGCATTTGTTTTAAATTTTTTTGCTGCTTAAATAATCAGGGGACTTATTAAACCATACACTACAAAACTGTCATCCTATCAGGGCCCAAAATGATCACTTTCTGTCTTGCAGACATCCTCAAACTCATTAAGAGTTCTGTGGAACATTTCCCTATGGTTGGTTATGGGGTGAAGGTTGGAAGAAACATGTTTGATATACTGTCTCCCTCTCTGTGGTATATGGGGGAAGTGATTTCATCCCATGACTTCTGAACTTCGCCAGAAGGACACTTCTGATGCTTCTGTAATCTGCTTCCTGTGTAAAATGTGGGTTCAAGAGGTGATAATGAATCCTCTTGTAGCAACTTAAGTGATCCTTCAACTTACATGTATATATACTTACTTGTACATCCTTATTAAATCATAGTAAACAACACTGAATAAACATAAAGTAATAGAGTTATATAAGTGTCTGAACACAAGTAGTGAATTGTGGTGTTATTATGTTTTTAAAAATATTTTCCTTTCATGAATTGATTTTTAAAAATTCTCTATAATTTTCATACAATGGGTTTAGAATCAGAAAAAATATCCATTTAAAATATATAAATTTTTAATGCATTAGCTCAATTATAAGAATTATTTATTTTTTGATTTTTCTATACAAATACAAATATATGATGGTCTTTTTTTAACTTTGGAGTTGTGGGAAACAAGTGAGAATTTGTTGTGAAGTAGGCTGCATGCAGGCGAAGTTTGGGCTTCTAACTGGTCCTTTTTCCCCTTGGTAGTAGACCAGGTATCCTTTGTGTTGTCATGGGCCCCCTCCCTCCTTCCCTTCCCTGGTAGTGCCCAGTATCTGCCAATCCCATTCTTGTGCTAATGTGGGTAGCATTCAGGGCCCGCTTATGAGTGAGAACATGTGGTATTCACTTCTTTGTCTCTGTGATAGTTCACTTAGTATGATGATCTCCAGCTGCATCCGAAGTTGCTTTGAAGACCAGAATTTTGTTCTTCTTTATTATCTGCTAAATATTCCATCTTTTATTTTCTTTATTCAGTTCACTTTCAATGGGAAACCAGCAGGTTTGGTTCCATGTTTTTGCTAACGTGAATAGTGCATCAATAAACATGCATGTGCCAGTGTCTTTTTGGTGTCAATTTATGTTCCTCCAGGTATATTCTGGGGAGAGGGATTGGTGGATCATATGGAAGCTTGATTTATGCTTTTTAAAAATTTGCCAGACTGTTTTCTACAGAGGTTGAACTAGATTACATTCCCACCGAGAGTATAGAAGCATTCCTTTTGTCTCCACAGCCATGCCAGCATCTGTTGTTTTTTGACTTATTCATGATACCCATCCCTACTGGTGTTAGGTGGTATCTCATTGTAGTTTTAATTAGCATTTCTCTGATGATTAGTGAGACGGAGCATTTTGTCATATGTGTGTTGCTGCTTTTATGTCTTCCATTGAGAAGGGTCTGTTCATGTCCTTTGCCTACTTTTTAATATTTTTTTTATCCTCTCAGTTTGTTTGAGTTCTCTGTAGATCCTGGATATGAGCTTTTACATTATGTAACTAGGAAGAGTATGTGTTAGTTTTATAAAAAGATTTTTACAGCTTGAGTTGTTTAATCATACCTTGTGTATGATTTATTATATATTAAAAATTAGTTATAAAAGTTTACAATAAAGCAATAAATCAAAACAGTGAAATACTGTGTAACTTTGTATTCATAGCATGTTAAACTATTTTGTATTGCATGACTAACAAGTAAAAGTGTTTTGTAAATAAGGATAATAATGGTAGGTAATGTCGATTGCCCAAGAGTTTGAAGATTTCCAAAAAAATTATAATTTTAATTACATTAAAAAAATGTTGGCAAGTATAAGCTCAGAGTCATAATATAATAATACTCTGTAGGTGTAATTTTAGAATATGCTTGTCATTGAATTTAAGTCTACGATTACTCCTTCTCTTACCTCTAATAGCAACACCTGCAACACTGATGAAAACAGTATCCAAACATTATGTGACAATTCCCAGAAGAGATTAATCATATTTCTTTTTTAGGACTTTAATTTTGATTATTTGTTTTTACTATTTTTTTTTTTTTTTTTTGAGTTGGAGTCTCACTCTGTCACCCAGACTGGAGGGCAGTGGCCGCGCCCGGCCACCACAGCCTCTACCTGCTGGGCTCTGGCGATCCTTCCGCCTCAGCCTTCCAAGTAGCTGGAACTACAGGCGTGCTCTACCACTACCAGCTAGTTTTTTTTTTAATTGTAGAGATGCCCAGGTTGCCCAGGTGGGTCTCGAACCTGTGAACTCAGGCAATCCACTCACCTCAGTCTCCCAAAGCGCAGGATTACAGGCTGAGCCATCGAGCCCGGCTTGTTTATACTATTGTTAATGCATCTGTTCAACAGTTCTTTTCCCTACAAATTTCTTCAGCTGTTCTTATTTCCTTCAGCTTTATTTCTGTTTTTTCTTCCTTTATCTTAGTGCAATCTGTTGTCTTAAAAATGTCATCTGCAATTAAAATTACTAAGAAGTAGAATCTGAGCAATAATATCAGTTGAATGCTGAGGATCAGTGAAAAGATGGACACAGATTCAAGAATCTAGTAGAATGTATCCTGTTTGTTTCATAGTAAATATATATATATATTTTTTTTTTTTTCCTTACAATGCAGGCTTTATGCCAAACTTAAAATGTATTATGGGCTATTTGAAAATAATTTCAACTTTGTTCCACTGGTAGCATAAATATTTTTTAAAAATTCTAAATAAAATAACAAATTACTTAGTAGTATGTTTATAAAAATTTCAATTACTTGTAATAGTGATTGTGATTCCTTTTGGATAAATTATTTTCTATAAAAATGCATAAGACAATTAATAGTTAATAGATAATAAAATAGGCCGGGCTCAGTGGCTCAGCCCGTAATACTGTGCTTTGGGAGGCCGAGGTGAGTGGATTGCCTGAGCCTATGGGTTCAAGACCTGCCTGGGCAACTTGGCAAGACCTCATCACTATAATAAATCAAAAATTAGCCGGGCATGGTAGCACCCACCTGTAGTTCCAGCTACTTGGAAGGCTGAGCTGGAAAGATCGCCAGAGCCCAGCAGATCGAGGTTGGGGTGGCCGGGAGTGGCCACTGCACTCCAGTCTGGGTGACAGAGTGAGACTCCAACTCAAAAAAAGTAAATAAATTAAAAAAAATAAATAAATGATAAAATACAGAAATTTATTAACAATATTTTAGGTAAAATAATAACATTAAATACTAAAATAATTGCAAAGATTATCTTTAATGCAGAAATCTAAATCACATATTTTCTAACATAGATTATTGCATCAACATGTATAATTCTATTATTATGACAAATATATTAAGAAATATATTGAAAAACTTCTTTTAGATAAAGGCAAGTTCAGAGGGATAACTCTGATTGTCATGAGTAAATAAATGGAAATAAATTTTTCCATGTAATGATATAAATTGAAACATGACTTACTAGTAAAATTATGAATTTTTAAAAAGGAAAGAACCACAAATGTTTGGGAGGAAAAATAAAAGCAACATTTATGTTAGTAATCGGAGATCACAGACATGTGATCAACAAGTTCTCTACTGCTGATGTTCATTGTATTTATAGCATAGTGATATAAAATTTTTAGTTTATTATGGCAAAAGTCTTATCATAGCCTATATTTCCTCTCTATGTTCAAAATCTTTAGACAAATATAAACATTATTACTTTTCAAAATATTCATAAACATAAATAGAAAAAGATGCAAAGATGAGAAAAGTGATTTAATGAAAAGAGGACACCAGAGTCAGATGTGACAGTTAAAATGTGAATTTTCACAGATTTTCTATGGAGAAGATAAATACATATATTTTTAACAAAAGTGGAATTTAAGTTGAAGCTAAGATATTTAAATATAAAAGGACATATTGAGGTAATCTATGTTCCAGACTCAATTCTTCAATGACCATTAATAAGTAGCAACAAAGAGAGGCAATAAAACAGAATAAAAATAATGCTAAAATGTAAAGGCATGCATTCAGAGTAAGCAAATTTAATGTATGTAAAATAATTTCAAAACTATAATGTATATATGTATAGATATGTGCACACACACATCCCTTTTGCACTCTTAATACAGTACAATATATCAAAAACATTAGTCTGACAATGGTCTGTTTCTTTTGTAAAATATTAATTTGGCTATTATCCTGATTACTCTTCTCAAGGACAAATTGTTTTATGTACATTTAATTTAAAAGAGCACAATTTATATTCATCACCTAAAGTTTTTCTTTCAAAAGACTATTAAATGTATTTTCAATATTTCTAATCAATACTAGCCAAGAGACATCTGGATACCATCCATCATTTAACAACAGCAGGACACTTTGGATTACTCCTTCCAATATTTGTTGTCCATCCAGATTATGCAGAAAGCCATGTTATCATGCGGAAAATAATCCTTATGAAAAGATAGTTCAGAGTTATATTTAAAGACCAGTTCCATATTAAATTGAGGGAAGTTATTATAAAAGTATGTTTTATTCAGAGTCATTTGTTCCTTTGTCATTTTCTATAAAATGTTAAAGCAGATGTCATGTTGGCCTTACTTGGTGTCCAAAAATGTAGTCTCCTAGAGACATATTTGAATAGCTTTCTCTGCTTGCAGTTTGGGTATTAAGTGTTACTTGTTAGGGTTTAGAAAACTTTTCCCATTTACAAATACCCTCTTCTTTCCTTTGTGTAGCATATTATGTTTCTCTTTCAATCAGATATTAAGTGCTACTGTGAGCTGCAAAATTGAATGATTAACTTTCATCAGGCATTAAAGTAAGCCACAATATTAAATTGCACATATCAACTGAAACATCTCTCCAATGATTTCTAGCCATAACCGAGCCCTGTCCCCACAAGCCTGTCTTAGATGATTTGTTTTCAGAAGTGACTTTGGAAATTGTATTTGTTCATCTAAGCTTTTCTGACTCTATTGTAAATTGTCTTTTCTATTTTATTATTTATATTGGAAATACTTTTGATTTAGTTCATAATCTTCCTGTAAAATATATACTGTATAGTTGTGCTTCTTCATACATTATATATAACAATAAGCAAAATTTACAGCAGTGTAAGCAAAATAATAGTTAGCTTTACTACAAAGTACAAAATTTAGCCAATTCAGCAAAAGTGTTGAAACTATAGTGGAAACATTTTCACAGGCAGCATATGTTTTAAAATAAGCTCTTAAAAGAGAGAGTAATATACATATATATATATATATATATATATACACACACACTATACATATACATACACTATATATACTATATGCATATTACATATAATATATATATATTTCTATTTCTTCACATATAATTGAATGGTTTTAGTAAATTGAAAGTGGCAGGTAGAAACACATAGTGCCCTTTGTGTTGTGTTTAGCATGGTAGTTCCAAATCTAAGCTCCTTCCACAGTAGTTGTTTAAAAAAAAATCAGTGATTTTACATTTTCACATCAGGACTGAAGCTATTTCAATGGAATATTTAACTTTCATACAGAGAAAGTATTGAAAAACAGAGTGTAACCAAGAACTAGACTTTAGTTTAGGTTTCTTCCTGACTGTAAACTTTAGTTTAGGTTTCTTCCTGACTGTAGAACTCTATAATAAAATACCTTAGACTGTGTAATTTATGAACAACAACAACAAAATGTATTACATGCATCTCTGAAGTCTGGGAAGTCCAAGATCAATATCCTGGCAGATTCATTTTTTCTGGTGAGGGCTTGCTTTTTGCTTTAAAGATGGCAACTTCTTGCTGTGTCCTCACATGACAGAAAAGAGAAAGAGACTAGAGAGCTCCCTTTAACCACTTATAAGGTCACCGTGAATTTCTCATAAATCAGTCACTTCTCATATACATTTTGGGAGGACACACACTAAGATCATAGCGCCTCACGTTTTTTAGAGCATTTACCCTAGAAAAGTGTGATTATGCACTGTTTTCTATCCTTCTGAGAGGCAAATATTTCCCCAGCTTTATCCCAGTTTTATAAACCCATAGATGTCTTTCTCACAGAGCTGGGACACATCTCATTGAAATGGAGTCATCAAGAACTATAACATAGATGGATCCCAGCTCTGTGAGAAAGACATTAATCTGTTTTTAAAACTGAGATTTAAAAAATGTGGTACATATACACAATGAGGTATTATTCAGTCATAAAACAAGACAAAGTTATGAACTTTGCAGCAACTTGTATGGATTTAGAGTCTGCAATACTCAGTAATCTATCACAGAAGCAAATAATTGATTACATGTTCTCACTCATAAGCGGACCCTGAACAATTGTCTTAGTACTACAAGAAAGGAAATGGCAGTAGTGGTAATTTGCTGAGAGAAGGGTACTCATCATCGATAAGGAGACCTGATCTCAAGCCAGGTGAAGTGGGGACCAAAGTGATGTTGCAGGAGATTTGAACTCCACTGTCAGCTTAAACCAGCAACCTCAGGTTTTTGTCCCATGACAAAGATTAAGGAATGAGTAAAATAAGGAGTTTATTAAGTAAAAAACTCTCTAGAAACAGAGAGAGGTTCCAAAATGGGTTATCCACTGTTAGGAGTTTTTGTTGTGGTCTTTATCTTATGTTTTCTGAGGGTATTGCTCACTTTACATCTCATCCACCCCTTACTTCCTGAGATCCAATTCTTATTAAGCATGCAGGTTCTTAACCAAAGTTACTCCATCTTGAATATTACCCTTAAGTACCACAGAAAAGTTTTACTCAGGGGGGTAAAACTGCAATGCAAATGCTATGCTAATGATATTATAATAAACCAAGGTCAAGTTAGGACATTTAGTTAAGCTAAGCTATTGTGCCTGTGTTTAAGCAGCAAAATGTCCCTTTTAGCAGTGCATCCTGGGTTGACATGATGTTCTTAACCACACTAACTACATTTTCAGTCAACAATTATATAATGGGGGTGGTGCAGGGGGCATTCCTACAGATGTTAAGTCTCCTCCAGACCCTCCTTTGTCTGCCTAACCAGCTTCTATCTCCTCTCTCAGTGAGATCCAAACTTTACCTGTCCAATTACCATTTGCATACCTAACCCTGAATTGTACCCAATATCTTTAAAATAAAAAAAAATAAAAAAACCTACATATTACTCTTTCATACACACAAAAAAGGAATTATATAGCATGCCAACCTCCTGGTCTCTGTTGAAGTGGAGGAGCCAGTTAGTAAACACAGATGATGATCTGAGCATATTGATCAAACTTTCTTACCCCTAGTATTCCCAAGTACTTTTATCCACTAGCTCATCCAGCACTGAAAACTCCTTCTGCCTTTTGTTTCAGTGGAGTAGAATTTAACCTTTCTATCCTATTGCAATAGTTTTCACTCCTATTGCAATAATCTTAGGACAAACAAAAACAAAACCAAAAAAAAACTTCCTTGCCTGTTTAACTTCATTTGTTGTAATTTTTCTTTAACAAGTCTTTGTCTAAAATCATTGTGTGATACTCTCTGGAGATTGCTACACAATCTTAACTTCTTAATCAGGCTACATTTGAGTGTGATAATTTTGGGCTTTCCAAGTTGTCTAAGCACTTACTAATGGTTAGACGTTTTAGTTTTTCACATACGTATTTTGTTTTCAACAGTTATAGCCAAGCTTTCTTGATTTTTATTGACTTACCAAAAAAAAAAAAAGAAAAGAAAAGAAAAAAAAAGTATCTAGAAGAGAGTACTGGTATTCTGAGACATCATTCTACACATCACAATTGTCCTGGGTTTTCTTATTGGTAAATGTATGACAAGATCTAGACTTCTGTTGATCTTCAGCATGTGAGTCCCCAGCATCAGATACCTTTGGTCCTCTCTGCACTTAATGAGAGAAGATTTCTCTAACAAAAGGTAATTTAATTTTACTAGAGTTTTAGAGCTTACATTTGACGTTATTTGATCCTTACTTTTCTCCTTGAAAATCCTTTTTGCCATTTTTTATCTTTATAATTACATATTTGACAATTTTAAATATAAATATATATAATATTTTATAATTGTATAATTGAAAAAAATTGTAGGATGATTACCATAATCAAGCTAATTAATACATTCGTCAATTCATATAACTCACATATTTACCATTTGTGTGCATTTGTGTGTTTGTGTGGTAGCACGTAATATTAACTCTTGTTCGCATCTAATGTTACTACTTCTTATCCTTAACTCCTCAAGTAACTGCAGGAAATATTTTCATACTAATCTGTTTCTGCTACACAAAATTTCTTCCATAAGTCCAAATACACTTTATCGATAGCACTGCACTTCCCAAGTCTATAACATTTTAAACGAAAAGTGAATTAAATCCCACCTGAAATTTTAACTTTCTCACTGTTGTTGATCGTTTCAATAAGATTTCCTGTTGTAACAGTTTCTCTACAAAATCACACCTAGGTTATTATCTCTGCTTTAGCTCATCTCATTTTTAAATTCTAATTCTTTTTTAAAAATTTTAATTTAATTTTTTGTTTTAATTTTCTTTTATTTTAAAGATGTAGGGTACAATTTAGGGTTAGGAATGCAAATGTTCATTACACAGGTATCCTTGTTAATGAGGTGTGCCCCTGTTCCCCAGGCAGATTTCCACTGCTGCCAGTCCCACTTCCCCACCCCACTCTTGGCAGTTTCCCACTACTGCCAATCATTCTCTTATAGTATTATGATAATTGCTCAAGGTCCACTTATGAGTGAGAACATGTGATACTCAGTTCTTTGTTTCTGTGAAAGATCACTCAGTATTATAGACTCTAAGCCCATCCAGGTTGCTTTGAAGAACATGATTTTGTTCCTCTTTATGGCTGCGTAATAATCCATCGTGTATATGTACCACATTTAAAAAAAAATCCAGTCCTCTTTTGATGGGCAGAACGGTTGGTTCCATGTTCTTGCTACTATGAACAATGCTGCAATAAACATACGTGTGCAGGTATCTTTTCTATAGAGTGATTTGAGTATATTTCCAGTAGTGAGATTGTGGAGTCATTTGGAAGGTCAATTTTTAGATCTTTTAGGAATTGCCAGACTGTTTCCACAGAGGCTGTTCTATTCTTTCTTAACTATCTTTTTATGATTATCTTCTCTAGTGTGGCATTTTTGCTTTATCTACCACCTCAGAGTCTTTCTAGAGTTACCTTTTTTACATAAGTAGAATACTATTATTCCATTGAAGAGTTGCTATTTTTTCCTTAACTTCCTTCACTTAATAGACAACCATCAACATAACCAAAATACCCACCAAGATCCACAAATGTTATAGCCCAAGAGAAAGTTTCTTTTCCCATGCCATTAAAATTGAGAGGGAATTTAGAGCCCATGAGTAAGTGCAATGTTTCTGCTTAGTTAATCTGAGTCAAGTGGTTATCTTTTGTCTACAATTTCCTTTATTAGATATTTTGGGGAGAACCCTGAGAACTGACTGACAGACTGATTATCAGCACTGTAAGGATGATTTACCCTGAACTCGCACTCAGGAAGGGAAATGTGAAGTGACATCATTGACTAAGAGCTGACATTCATCTTTTCTCCCTTGCTTTTGTTTAAATAATTTTTAAAACTCCTTTTCTCAATTAATATAAGTAGGCAAATTATCCAGAAAATAATTTTTAAAACTTCATAGCCCAATTGTTAAGTACACATATTTGTTCCTCTCCTTGCTTGCTGTGTATTAAACAATAGAATTTGTGTTATTTCAAAAAATAAAAATTGACTTCAAATTTTACTTTATTTGTATATTTTATATTTTAATATTTAATTTTCTTTTATAATCTAGGAACAATTAGAACAATGTGAACAGTAATCAGCTGGTTGTCTAAATATTTTGTTAATTGTAGTTTTAAATAATCACAATTTATAAATTAAGATAGCATTTTTTACTAACTTCTTGAAAGAACCACAGAAAAGACTCAGAAATTCAATTAATCTCAAATAAAACTTTTATTTGCATGGAGCATGGAGGATAGATTTTAAAGTGACCTAATGATTTCTTTCTCTAGGTGTTCACACTCTTGTATAATCCCTCTTTTTGGCTATGGAAAAAAATGTGATTTTCTTCTAACCAGCAAAATATGGTGAAAGTGATGAGATATATGTGATTACATTTGTATAATTACTGAAGTTTGGTAAGATTGTGGAACGCATTTGAAAAGCATCTTTCTCTCGTGTGTGTGCTCTCTCTCCCACCGTTCTCCCTCTCTTTTCATTGCCGGTTTTGAAGAAAGTTGCTGTGTGTCCTACAACGATAAGGAAATACACTATTTTAACAACCTGAGAGAGCTCAGGAGTCAATTCTTTCCCAGTCAAACCTCCAAATGACAAGGCAACCTAACTTAAGCCTTGATTTCTGCCTCAGAAGCCATGAAATAGATAACTTGGTTAAATCTTGTTTGGATTTCTAAACCACAGAAACAGTGAAATAACAAATCTGTGTTGTCTGAGCTGCTGGATTTATTGTCATTTATTATACAGCAATCACAAATGAATATACTTACAAATGCTACTTTTATTTTCAGTTTTGGATTTTTCTATTTTACAAATGTTATCATATATTTATTATGTAGGCTTTAAACAGTCACCTTACTTTTTTGTCATTATCAATGATACTTAGTCATTCAATAAATTCTGTTAATTTCATTTCAGTAAGATTATTCTACCTGACCATCAGAACCCAGAAATTTTTTCTCATGCAAATGTCTATTTTCTTATCCTGACTCCCCGTCCTAAATTACACTCACCATAGCCTACCTTCTTTACCTCTTCTAAAGCTTAAACAAGATGGAATTTTATAATGTGCTCTTTTGTGTCTGATTTTCTTTCATTCAGTATAATGTTTTTGAGGTTTACCAATATTTGTTATTTGTGTATGTAGATCATTTTCTCCATTCACCCATTAAGAGTTTGTGTTAATTACAGGTTTATATTACTATCTAATATGACTAGCCTCTTTGAACATTCATGCATTTGTCTTTTTGTTGACTCTTTTTTATTGCCCTAGGCAACATATCCAGTAATAAAACTCAGCCACAGACTGAATTTAATGTTATAAAGACCTGACAAAGAGTTTTTGAAAAATGGTGTGATATTTTACGTGACCACCCAAAATGAATAAAAGTTTCAGTTACGGCTGATTATTTTCAGAACTTGACATTGTGATTTAATATAATTTAAGCCATTCTGGTGTGGTTCACTGCCTTGTTAGAAGTTTTAGTTTTTCATATACGTATTTTGTTTTCAACAGCTATAACCAAGCATTCTTGATTTTTATTCACTTACCAGAATAAAAAAAGATGGTCCAATATAATCTTTCTGCAAATACTCATTGCAAATAATTTTAGTTCCTTATTTTATTAATCAAATGAATTCATTCATACTCCAACTACACCATCTATGCATAATTACAGTATTCTGTTTTATTCATATCTTTGATTGACTTTTTTTCCTATATTATTCTCTAAATCTCATCTTCCTGTCAAATTCTAATGAGTTATCAAACAGTAAGTTCACATCTCTTGGGAATTCTTCCTTTACCAAGTCAAAATAAATAATTCTCTCTGTCATCACTTTAAAGTAATAATTGTTTTAAGTGTCATTTCACAACCGGCAGCATAAGCATAACTTTAGAACTCATTAGAAATTTGAATTATCTGAGTACCACATTACACCTACTAAATTAGAGCATCTTGAAGTAGAGCCAATTAATCTATGTTTTAATAATCCCTGTTGATAATTCTGATGCCTGCTTAAACTTAAGAGCATTGCTCCTTTCTTATAATATTACTGCTTGATATTTTGTATGCCAGTTTATGAACCCGTTTGATTCTATCGACTATGAGCTTGCTGTAACTGGGAACTATAGGTTATTCATTTTTCTACCTCCCATAGCACAAGATCCAAACTTTGCACAAATAGGAAAATCAGTGATTCCTTGCTGAATTCAACTATATTGAGAAGTAAAACCATTTATTTTCTCTTTATCAGTTGAGCATTGAATAAATGATGTTTGTATTAAAATGCATACCCTTTGCTTCAATTTTACACTTACATATTCCCTTAAAATAAACACAGCCAGAAATATCAAAACACATGTGTCATCTTTCAATATTTAACTGAGACATTTTAAACACACAGATACAAGAAATTTTCCCTCATTTCTTTCCTTTACACATTAAGTCTAACTGTCTTGGAAGGGGAGATATCTATACTCACAGACAATAGAGATTACCAAAGAATCATTTACTCTTTCAAAAACAACGACAACAAAATACTCTTCTTTTAGAGGTAATTGCTAACTTTTTCCTTGGACTTAATCTTATGGTCGATAAGAATAAGGGTTTGGTTGTTGCTGCTGTTTGGTTGTCATCCTCTTCAATATTGCTGATTGGTTTGCATAAGGAATTCCACTGTATCTGATTATTTACAGAGAAGAGGTAACTAGTATACCCTGGCTTCACTAAATGATCAAGTGTATACACTTTAATAACTCTCATTTTGCAGTGCTATATGAAGACCACATTTAGAGGTGAATGATCTTGCCAAAATACTGGATGATGATGATGGTGATGATGATAATTATTATTATTATTTGAGTTGGAGTCTTACTCCATCACCCAGGATGGAGTGCAGTGGCATGTTCACTGCCACCCCAGCGTTGACCTGCTGGGCTCTGGCGATCCTTCTGCCTCAGTCTTCAAAGTAACTGGAACTTCAGGCTCACGCTACCATGCCCAGTTGTTTTGATGTTTTGTAGAGATGAGGTCTTGTCAAGTTGCTGGTGCTGGTCTCGAACTCGTGGGCTCAGACAATCCACTCGCCTCAGTCTCCCAAAGTGCTGGAATTACAGGCTGAACCACCGAGCTCAGCCAAATACTGAATTAATAAAGTTATAATTCTATTGAATGTCTACATTCAGTAAAGTGTTGCATGTAAAATAAGAATGCTTTAGTTTTTATTTTTTAAAAATTTAATTATTATGGATACATAATAGTTATATATATTTATGAGGTACATGTAATGTTTTGATACAGACATGCAATGTGTAAGGGTCAAATAAGGGTAGTTGGGGAATACATTACCTCAAGGCTTTATAATTTCTTTGTGTTAGAAACATTATTATTTTTCTCTTTTAGTTATTTTAAAATATACAATAAATTGTTGTTAACTATAATCACCCTATTTTGCTACCGAATATTACATCTTCCTCATTCTAACTGTATTTTTGTGCCTATTAATCATTTTTGCTTTATCCTCACCCCCCTGTATAATTCACAATCTCTGATAATTATCATTCCACTCTCCATGTTGATTAATTAATGTTTTATAGCTCCCATATACAAGTAAGAACTTGCAATGTTTGTCTTTCTGTTCCTGGCTTTTTTCACTTAACATAAAGTGCTCCAGTTTTGTCCATGTGGTTGTAAATGGTAGGACTATTTTTAACATAATACTCTAGACAAAGAGGAGTCAATACAATTTTTAAGTTAGCTTATTTTTTTCCTCATCACTTTCTGTTTCAGTTTTGATGATGTACCACATTAGTACGCATGCAGTAACTATTAGATCTAAGTTTTGTCTGCATAAATAAATACACAATATAAATTTATTGAGTATGGATTCTTCCAGATAAGTTTAATTTTTAAGTAAAAATTATAATAAATGTTTAGTAATAAATTGCTTCATTCACTGGTGTAGTGAGAGAATCTAATTCAATTTCATCTCTAGAAAAGTCTACCTAAGTGACACATTTTTTTTTTCAGTTTCTTACTTTGGACAGGAAAAACAAAGCTAAGACTAAACACAGTATCTTAATGGAATTTTAAATAAAACATCTGTGGTTATTAATGTTATATTTGAGCTCCACTAATATTTTGTGTGCTTCAGAGACACAGAGCTACATAATCACAAGAGTTTTATTGAGTCAATATCTACCCAAATAATTTTCCTACAACCAATGTATTAATAGTAAAATCAATATATACTGTATTTAACAAAAATACTGAGGTCAAAATCACTCCATCAATCAACAAATTATTTTCATGTGCTGTACTTGACAAGCTTGAAATCAGAGCATTTGTAGTATTTGTAGAATTACGGTGATGCAATCATTATTGTAAACTTACCATTAAAAAAAAACTTTCACCTTACTGCTGTACATACACATATATTTGTATATGTATATAAAACTATCAGTGTAATCTTTCACTTAATACTAAAGTGAATGCGTTTGTCTTGTTTGTGAATAAAGAGAATACGTCTAGTTAAATAAATCTGAAACAAGTTTCTTTCTAACCAACACCCACCAAATATGATAGGCTGTATTTAATAATAGTGTCACCAGTCAACTATTTAATAGTTCAAAATTCAATACAAAATGGTTAGTCATGTAAATTTTTATTTTTAAGGTATGTTATCCACGTCTTAGCATTCTGGGTGACACTAGGGATTCATTATGTGTTGTCTTAGAATACAAGTTTTTACACTTTATCTTGGAGGTTTAATACACAGAAATAATTGAAGTAATAGAAGGGAGTATTACTTCAATTGCTTTGGTTCTGAACTGAAAATGTGAGGGAAATTCACATGTTAGCTTTGGTGTCAAGTCCTAAACAAAATCTTAAGCATATTTTAATTGTCTTAATAAAAATATTTATCTTGCATTGAATGCTTTCTCTTCAATAATCAATGTCATGTCAAATATATGGGCTTTAAGGTTTTAGAAAGAACTTGAAAAGTTTAAAAAAAAATTTTTTTTTGAGTTGGAGTCTCACGGGCGCCCAGACTGGAGTGCAGTGGCTGCTCTCGGCCACCGCAGCCTCGACCTGCTGGGCTCCGGCGATCTTTCCGCCTCAGCCTTCCGAGTAGCCGGAATTACAGGCATGTGCTACCACGTCTGGCTCATTTTTTGATTTATTGTAGAGATGAGGTCTCGCTGCCCAGTCGGGTCTCGAACCCGTGGGCTCACGCAATCCACTCACCTCAGCCTCCCAAAGGCGTGGGATTACAGGCTGAGCCACCGAGCCCGGCGAAAGTTTTAAATTTTTTAAAAGTTCTTTTTAAAAAGATTTTGCTCACCACAAGCTACATCATTCACCAGAAAACACATAACAATGAGAGTGAGAGTTTTGCATGTCCCCAGTTCATAATTTCTATTGTTGTCTTTAGAATGCATACAACAATATTATACCTAGTACCACGGTTTACAACTTTCATTTTTCTACATCTTGACTCTACGCAGGTTAATACCCAGTGGCTACTAAAATCCAGTGCTCTGAACTTCTCCATTATCAGATAATGAAAGATGGTCTTTTTATTACATCTTAATTTAAGAATTTGCTGTTAGGCATTATTTTCTATATTTATTGTTCATGATATTTGGTTGATTCTGGTGTTTTAAATTTTTATTGTTTCTGTTATTATCTTGTTTGTTACCAAAGGCCCTTTTAAAAATAAGCATAATTATTTCTAAAACTCTTTAGTCCTTTTAAAAATATTATACTTTATCATCTTTAAGCAATATCAAACTTCAAAAATCT
>NW_007250562.1:85143-107148 GCF_000164805.1 Carlito syrichta
ACACTTTATCTTGGAGATTTAATACACAGAAATAATTGAAGTAATAGAAGGGAGTATTACTTCAATTGCTTTGGTTCTGAACTGAAAATGTGAGGGAAATTCACATGTTAGCTTTGGTGTCAAGTCCTAAACAAAATCTTAAGCATATTTTAATTGTCTTAATAAAAATATTTATCTTGCATTGAATGCTTTCTCTTCAATAATCAATGTCATGTCAAATATATGGGCTTTAAGGTTTTAGAAAGAACTTGAAAAGTTTAAAAAAAATTTTTTTTTTTTGAGTTGGAGTCTTACGGGCGCCCAGACTGGAGTGCAGTGGCTGCTCTCGGCCACCGCAGCCTCGACCTGCTGGGCTCCGGCGATCTTTCCGCCTCAGCCTTCCGAGTAGCCGGAATTACAGGCATGTGCTACCACGTCTGGCTCATTTTTTGATTTATTGTAGAGATGAGGTCTCGCTGCCCAGTCGGGTCTCGAACCCGTGGGCTCAAGCAATCCACTCACCTCAGCCTCCCAAAGGCGTGGGATTACAGGCTGAGCCACCGAGCCCGGCGAAAGTTTTAAATTTTTTAAAAGTTCTTTTTAAAAAGATTTTGCTCACCACAAGCTACATCATTCACCAGAAAACACATAACAATGAGAGTGAGAGTTTTGCATGTCCCCAGTTCATAATTTCTATTGTTGTCTTTAGAATGCATACAACAATATTATACCTAGTACCACGGTTTACAATCCACAATGACCTAGCCAAAATAAGAGAAGCAACAGCTTTCAAACTTGTATATTCACTTAACGTGTTAATTCAATAAATACAGACATTAATAAAAACAACTTTCATTTGTCTACATCTTGACTCTACGCAGGTTAATACCCAGTGGCTACTAAAATCCAGTGCTCTGAACTTCTCCATTATCAGATAATGAAAGATGGTCTTTTTATTACATCTTAATTTAAGAATTTGCTGTTAGGCATTATTTTCTATATTTATTCTTCATGATATTTGGTTGATTCTAGTGTTTTAAATTTTTATTGTTTCTGTTATTGTCTTGTTTGTTACCAAAGGCCCTTTTAAAAATAAGCATAATTATTTCTAAAACTCTCTAGTCCTTTTAAAAATATTATACTTTATCATCTTTAAGCAATATCAAACTTCAAAAATCTATTAGAAATATGAAGATAGACACCTGAACCTATGACACAATATCGTTAACATTATACTAAAGAACAAAAGAAGGACTACTTAAATATACTTATTTACATAGAGAAAGCAATATTTTTCCTCTAATAAAAATCATTTTAAATCGCTGATCTCTGCAATTTGTGTCATGATAATATGTATATAGTTATCGAAGCTATGTATATAATAATATATATAGTTTGTGCATATTACAATACGTATATAATTACCAATGCAGATACTGAAGGCTGTGATTTGAAGAAATAATTTACTTTCTAGAATTTATTATCTTCTACAACTCAAGGAATCCACATGCATTAATTACATAACATAATTTGTGAATATGAATATTCATACAATATTTTAGTATGTCATATTTAAAAAAATAAATAGATATAATTTTCAGAAACTATTATGAAACACTTGTAGAATATAGCAGTATTTTTCTTATATGCATAATTTATAACTTTAGTTTTACTCATTTATTTAAATACACATTTACTAAATAGATACTTAAATCAAGAACTATGCTACTTTCTAAGGATTCAATGAGACAAACAGAATCTTGCTCTTATGAATTTTATATTTGAATATTGAAGTTTTGTGAGGAAGATACATCAATATTTCTATCCAGTAAATTTATAAATGTTCTTTTATTTAATATAGTCATAGTTTTTCATAAAGAAAACAAAGCAGCAGAAAGTGGTTTTGTATCTATTTCAAACCTGATGCTGAGACATGGCAACAGAAAGTATAGTTACAGAGGGATCTTGAGTTATGCAAATTTAAAGACTTACCAGTGAGTAAGAAACTCGGAGACTGGGGAGTGGTATCTAGTGAGGATGGTCAAATTTTCTTCAAGCGCATTTTGAGCCAATTTGATGACTTAAAAAAGAGAATAATATTATTTGATTTGTATTGTGAAAGGATAACTCTGAAACATCATAGAATTGGAGGCTGAGTACTGATATGACCAATTTCTATTTCAATAGCCTAAATAAAATGTGATAATAGTTTACCTTAGTATGTTAGTACTAGAGACCACAGGAATTCAATGGATGGGAAATTTATTTTGAAAATAAGATAAACAATACAAGTTTGACATGGTGTGGAAAAAGAAGTATAAAAAAAGAATTTATTTTGTATTATGGTTTTGCTAAGATAACTGGATATAGGTTGGCAACAATGGTGGAGATAGAAAAGATGAAAGATAGCAACATATTTTAAGTAACTAGTAGAAGGCATCAATGCTTCTGCTTGACCATGGCAATTTTGAGAGTTCTGTTAAATGCTTTATTAGAGTTCACTGGAAAAATCTGAGTTATAGGGAGTTGTGATACAGAAATTTGTACTTCCATGCAATTGGATGAGATTGCCTAGAGGGAAGATGTAGATGAAAAAAGTGACTTAAATTGCAAAGGTTCTGCAAGGAAGAACATTTAAAAATGAAGATGTCTTTCAGACAAAATAGTACCAGCAAAATAAGATGAGTTGGAGCAAAAAGCAAAAAAATGATGAAAACGGGAGAACTTGTTTACTCAAAGAGTAACAAAATTGTCTGTACTTTCAGTTATAACAGTCATTAGCTATAGACAGTTTATATCTGTGTTTCATTATATTTATATATTTTCCCACTTCATCTAAGAATTTTTAAGTACGTGGATAGTGACAGAAAGTACAAATAGTAATACCCAAGGCAAATTGAATTAAAAAGAGATTAGATGTACTCCTGACAATAAATACTAAATGCTATTAATATAGCACTAATACTAGACTGACTGGAGACGCCACCCTAGAGAAGAAGGAAACTGACATAAACCCTGAAGTATATATAACATTTTAATAGATAGGTACCAAACTCTGAAAAGAGATTTCAAATGGCTGAAATAATGCCAGTAATGCAAACAAGCACAGGACTTGTTTAGACAATAGTGCATCTACAAGTTAAAAAGTAAAAGCCCCATGAATAATGTTTATAGTAAGAAATAAAAGAAAATCAATGTTGTAAAAATTGATGACTAGATAACATAGAGTCTGAACATTCCCATTAACAATAATGCTCACCACCACAGTTTTAGGGATGTTTGCTCGCTTTTAAATTGCCTTTTCTCTGAGGCATTATTATATGTGTTTACCTCATTATATCAGCAAGGATTCCCAAGAGAAAGGAAATCACCATTAGGGTATATTGAGAGAGAGAGAGAGAGAGAGAGAGAGAGAGACAGAGAGATTGATTTTAAAATAATTGGACCACATCTTACATGTCAGTTGAGTCTGTCAAGTTGAAAATCTGTAAGGAGGCCAACAGGCTGAAAACGCATTTAGAAGATGATGCTTCAGTCAGGAGGGTAGAATTTCTGGAAAACCTTAGATTTTGTCCTTAAGACTTTTAATTAACCATATAAGACTCATACACACTATGGAAAGTAATTTTCACTAAAGTCAACTGATTTTATATGTTAGTCTACAAAATATCTTCTAAGAAATACCTATATTGGTGTTTTATTAAATAATTGTTGTACTCATGCTGACATGAAATTTGCCATTATAGTCCACCCTTGTCAACTTGGAATCCATATACATATTCTTAAATCATGTTAAATGTCCAAATAAAGACAGAAACAATGAGTATTTCTACCTAACATAACACAACTATTCTGCATTCAATAGAAAATACATAAACAATTTTTCCAAAAGAGAATGCAAAACTTCTACATAATGTTACCTTTCTCCTTAACATACTGTAAATTAAATATGCAATATAAAGTTAACTATTATTAATACATTTTATTTTATATGATAAGGAATTAGATATGAGAGAAAAATAAAATATTTTATGTACACACATATTAATAAGAAAAATAAGAAATAAAATCACAATAATTACAATCCTTGTTTGCGCAACTGGTAACATAATATAGCTGCTACCACATCCTTCCACTATCTATTTCATAATAAATATTTTTCTCAAAAGCACCTAAGCTATTCCTGGTTATTTACCTGGTGAGTTGATCCAAATATTTCTTCCTGAAGGGTCTGGATAATTAATAGTCCTTGTTGTAGTTTACCATTGACTTTAATCACTGGGTAAGAGGTACCCTACAGAATCTCCTGTATCCAAGGCATACTCTTTTTTACCTCTATTGTGCAGTAGCAGTCCAATTTTCTCTTAGTTATCAGGATCAATCACTTATGCCGGGAAGCCAGTTCTTTTTTTGCCAGTTGATTCAGAGACATGATAAATCCAAAGTATCTGGCAGTGGTTTTAACTCCCAGGTCAGTAAAATAAATGCTGTCTCCTTGTGAAAGCATACTTTCCTTAGAACTAAGACATTCAAAAGGACTAACTGAGCATAATGTGATGGGAACAGAAAAAAAAACTTTTGCTAGTAGATTACTAGGGGAAATAGTGAGTGACTCCACTCCCATTTCCGTCTCTTAATTTCTGAACTCATGGATCCAGACTTTAGGGGAAACGTCATCATATATGGTATGCTGATTTAAAGTTTGTAGAAACTTTGGTAAATATTGACTCAGCTCTTCAAGATATTGCCATTGAATTTGGTGTTGTAGTAATGATTATTCAAAAATAATACCACTATCCTTTCAAGTCAGCTTCTTAGTATGATTGGGGCATGGTAAGACCATTGAAATCCATGAGCATGGACTCATAGCCATATTTCGTTTGCTGTGCAGCGAGTTCCTTCAAAGAAGCAAGCTATACAGGACATAAACATAGTAGATAAGTGTTGGGAGCCGGCCATGGAGGCCCACTGAGTGTTAGGGATCAGGAAGGGCCGTTGACCCCAAGATCACTAGGATGCCTTCGGGAGCTATTGACCCCATTTCCTCCCCCTTTCTACTCAGCACTAACCAGATTAAGCTCCTGTGAGCTCAAAACATAAAAACTCTGAGACCGGGACGAACACAAGCCAACTTTAGAAGCTCATTGTTCCCATTCTGCCACAAACTGCAGTTTTGGCTTTCACACAACTTATAATTCAAACTCGTGTCACATCTAAGAGCCTTAGTATTGGTCACAGGCTTCTGGGTCATGATCTTAGGATTTATTGAAGGTGTAAATTGTAGAATATAGTTTTAGAAGACAGCCATTTTTGAAAGAATGCAGCTGGGTTACTTGCAGGTAGCCCACTGTGAACTTTGGGATGGGCCACTTTTGTTTGTAAAGTAAATACTTAAGCTTCTATAGAATTTTTAACTTGGCATAAATCAATAAGCTTAGGATGAAAAAGGTTTATAGAATATGTCAGTCATGGATTAGATTATCCTTTGTTATGGGATTTTAAGATTATCATATGAAAAGGATTTAAAGGCAATCATTGATTAAGTTTTCATGGATTAAGGTTTCTGGTGGGTGGGGGACACCCCTCCCACACCTGACTTTGTGTATAAAAGACCCGTTGTAATTCCCAATAACACACATCACTTCTGCACTAGACTGGAGTCCAGACTCTTTCTCTCTCGCTCTCTCTCTCTGTCTCTCTTTCTCTCTCTCTCTCTCTCTCTCTTTCTTCTTCCCCCCAATCACCAATGCTGTCTCCACCTTTGGGGTACCTTGAACCCAGCTGGAGCTGGTCTCCAGCAAGTGGCGCCCAATTTAGTTTACAGCAGGTCAGATTACGAGCATTCCAGAAGAGAATATTCTTATGATAGCAACATGGAGTCACGAAGTAGGGACCAGGAAAAACACAGAGAAAGAGAAAGAGATATGGATCCGAAAAGGTCCCAGAAATACCCATCTCCTGGGAGAAGAAGCCCAGAACCATCAGTACCCCAGAATTCCTCTGCTCAGGATGAACCTACTGCAAAGAAGAAGAAAGATGAGCTGGATCCTCTTCATACTCATACTGGTGGAGCATATATTCCCCCTGCAAAGCTCAGGATGATGCAAGAACTGATTACAGATAAAAACAGTTTAGCATACCAGAGGATGAGCTGGGAAGCCCTAAAGAAGTCAAACAATGGCCTCATCAACAAAGTCAACATTTCCAATATAAGTATCATTATTCAAGAGCATCTTCAAGAAAATATAGTTAGAGGAAGAGGACTGCTTTCCAGATCTGTTTTGCAAGCACACAGTGCTTCTCCAATCTTCACCCATGTTTATGCAGCATTAGTGGCAATTATCAACCCAAAATTTCCACAAATCAGAGAATTAATACTCAAGAGGCTAATTCTCAATTTTTGAAAAGGCTGTCAAAGAAATGATAAGTAACTTTGTCTGACTGCTTCAAAATTTGTGGCACATCTTATTAACCAAAAGGTGGCACATGAAGTTTTATGCTTAGAGATGTTCACTTTGCTCCTGTAAAGACCAACAGATGATAGTGTTGAAGTTGCTATTGGTTTTCTCAAGGAATGTGGCCTCAAATTAACACAAGTGTCACCAAGAGGAATTAACGCTATATTTGAATACCTTCGAAACATTCTGCATGAGTCTGAAATTGACAAAAGAGTTCAGTATATGATTGAAGTGATGTTTGCTGTACGGAAGGATGAATTCAAGGACCACCCCATTATTCTAGAAGGACTTGACTTAGTGAAAGAAGATGATCAGTTCACTCATATGCTCCCTTTGGAGGATGACTATAATCCAGAAGACGTTCTTAATGTTTTCAAGATGGATGCTAATTTTATGGAGAATGAAGAGATGTACAAAGCTATTAAGAAGGAAATTCTTGATGGAGACAGTGACTCAAACACAGACCAAGATGCTGGAAGTAGTGAAGAGGAGGAGGAGGAAGAAGAAGAAGAGGGAGAAGAAGATGAAGAAGGACAAAAAGTGACTATTCATGACAAAACAGAAATTAATCTAGTCTCATTTCATCAAACAATTTATCTTGCTATTCAATCAAGTTTAGATTTTGAGGAATGTGCTCATAAATTGCTGAAAATGGAGTTTCCTGAAAGCCAAACAACATGATACTTGATTGCTGTGCCCAACAAAGGACATATGAGAAATTTTTTGGCTTGTTAGCTGGGCGATTTTGCTTGCTAAAAAAAGAATATATGGAATTCTTCGAAAGTATATTCAAAGAACAGTATGATAGCATCCATCGCTTGGAAACAAACAAATTGAGAAATGTTGCTAAGATGTTTGCTCACCTTTTATACACTGATTCACTTCCATGGAGTGTTCTGGAATGTATAAAACTGAGTGAAGAGACCACCACATCATCCAGTAGAATTTTTGTCAAAATATTTTTTCAGGAACTGTGTGAATACATGGGTCTTCCTAAACTTAATGTAACATTAAAGGATGAAACCCTACAGTCATTCTTTGAAGGATTATTACCCCGAGATTACCTCTATAGGTCTTGGAGGGTTAACAGATGAATTACATGAGCATCTCAAAAATACACCAAAGGTCATCGTGGCACAGAAACCAGATGTTGAGCAAAATAAATCCTCCCCATCCCTTCCTCTTTGGCATCCTCCTCTTCAAAGTCTGACTCCTCTGACTCTGATTCTGACAGCAGTGATAGCAGTTCAGAATCTTCCAGTGACAAGAACGAGTCTTCATCTACCAGTAGTCATAGCTCTGCCTCAGCTAAAGACTTAAGAAAAAAGGGACAAGGGAAGACCAGAAATAAAGAAGTAGATAAGTTGATCAGGAATCAAACACATGACTTTGTGTATAAAAGACCCATTGTAATTCCCAGTAACACACATCGCTTCTGCACTAGACTGAAGTCCAGTCTCTTTATTTCCCTCTCTCTCTCTCTTTCTTCTTCCCCCCAATTGCCGACACCATCTCCACCTTTGGGGTACCCTGAACCCGGCTGGAGCTGGTCTCCGGCAGATAAGTCATTCTGTAAGTACATGAATGGTAGTTTTGCAAAACTTATTGCATACAGGGAAAGAAAATTCATATCTAGAGCAAATGTGTGTTCCAGTAAGAATAAAATGCTGCCACTTTTAGGATGGAAGTCATCCAGTGTAATCAACCTGCCATCAATGGAATCTAACCTTCATAGGGAATGGTGTCATATCAAGAATCAGTTTCAATTTTTGCTGCTAGCAGATTCTGCACTCACACGTCATAAAAGTCTATGTTGCTGAACACATACCTAACTTTCATCTCTACTAAAATGATCATTTTATTCATGAGACCATTGGAATATGAAAGAGGTGGCTGAAGAGACTTACTGGTATCCACAGAAACTGAGATAATTCTAACTCATTTGGTTGTTAAACTCCTCCTCTACCAAGGAAACCCTCTGTGGAGCATTTACCTGAATCACAAATGTTTTCACTGCCGTTTGAAGTGGTGTGTGCACATAATTCTTTCCCAGATATCTTATCTCAAATATTCCAATCATGTTCCTTTCAAGTTCTTGACCATTTATATAAATCATTGACCACAGTCCAAGGATTGGTATACAGATGTACATTCAATTATTTATCTATCTAAGCTAAATGAACAACCAGGTATACTGCTCAAAATTCTGACTACTTGGAGGAATTCCTTTCACCACTGCCCTTCAAGGATGTCCCAAGAGAGTTTGTAGGTCTATAGTTTTTTTTAATTTCAGATGGTGTCTACATGTTGTGCAGAGTCATTCTTAAACCAAGCCAAAATTTCTCAGTCAGTTGGTGATAGGGAATACAAATGAGACTATTGGTGTGCAGTAATATAGCAGAAATGTAATTGCTTGTGCCTTCAGGAACTGTTCAAGACTGGTCTCACATATACTACTTCTGTTTGTTTTGTTTTGTTTTCTCTCTCTCTCTTTAAATTTCAAAGATGTGGGGTATAATTCAGGGATAGGTATACAAATGTTCATTATGCAAGTACCCTTGTTGATGAGGTGTACCCCTCCCACTCCTGGCAGTTTCCCTCAACTGCCAATCCTGCCCTCCCTCCCCTGGCAGTTTTCCACTACTGCCAATCCCTTTCTTACAGTATTATGATAGTTGTTCAGGGTATGCTTATGAGTGAGAACATATGGTACTCTGTTCTTTGTTTCTGTGGTAGATCACTGAGTATGATAAATTCTAAGGCCATCCAAGTTGCTGCAAAGTTCATACGTTTGTCCTTCTTTGTGGCTGCATAATATTCCATTGTGTGTATGTACCACTTTTAACAAATTTTTTTGTCCAGTCCAGCTTCAATGGGCAGCATGGTTGTATACTGCTTACTTTTGATAAAGTAATGTTGTTGCACATTCCTGGTTCAATAGATTAGATATTCAGGAAACATTCACTTAGTGCTGAGCAGCATAGTTTGTATGGTAAATTGGTGGTCCATGATTAAACATCTAGTGTGTGCAAAGGCCCAGTAGCAAGCCAAAAGTTGTTTATTAATGGAAGGATACTTATCTGCAGAAGATGGCAGGAATTTCTTTAAAAATTCTGTGCTTCAATTCAGCTACGGCAACTTGTAAATGGCTTAGAACAATGTCCCTGTATGGCCCTGATACTTCAAGAAACATTAGATCATTTGGCTAACATTCCCAAGAGGTAAAGTAGCTTGGACAGCAACCTGGACTTTATGCAAAACTTTCTTTTGTTCTATGTCCAACTCAAAACTTTTCATGTCACTAGATAAATGGGGCAGAAAAGCACACCAAAATGAGCAACATTTTGCTTCCAACATTCAAAGAGGCACTTTAAGCATTGTGCCACTATTTTGGTCATAGAAGTGGCCAGATTCAACAACTTGTATTTCACATCGATAATATCTCTCAGTGTGTCACAAACCATTACACCCTCAGAAAATTCACTAAGGAGGAAGGCTCCTGGATTTTTGTCAGATTTATCTCTCACCTTCTGATATACAAATGTCTTACTAATAAGCCTAAGGAAGTTGTTACTTTTGCTCATTAAGTCCCAGCAGCATAATATCATACATGAAATAAACTAGTGTAATAACTTGTGAAAAGCAAAGACAATCTAGATACCAGTACTCTAAATTATTTCATAGGGCTACATAATTCCTAGGTAAAAAAAAGTACAGGTATACTGCCAGCCTTCTCAGCTGAAAGAAATCTATTTCTGCTGGTCTTTAATAAGGCACTTGCCAGATCAATAGCTATATACCAGCTACCTGGATATATGTTACTTTGTTTAAGCAGTGAAACCCTATCGAACACTAGCCACAGTTGAAGTCAATGTCTGGTTAAATTTAAGATAATTCATAATTATGCATCAAGATCCATCTGTTTTCTGCACAGGCCAAAAAAGTAACTTGAATGGAAATGTGATAGGAATCACCACCCCTGCATCTTTCAATTTCTTGAGATGGTTCTAATCTCTACAATTCCTCCAAAAATACGTTACTGTTTATGGTTTACTATTTTTGTAGGTACAGGCAGCTCTTGTGAACTCACGTAGTCCAACCACAACAGCCCTCACTACAAAAGTCAGGTAACCAGTGTGGGGAATCTGCTAATTATTGTGGATGTCTATTCCAATTATGCATTTCAGAATGGAGGACATCACAACAGGATAGACTTAGAAACACATTGGATCTGCTGTGAGGTGGACATAAACTATGATTCCACGGATCATTTGAGCCCCATAAACCCCTACTCTGACTGGTAGACAATAATGACACTTTGGGTCTCCTGAAATTAATGTCAGTTCAGAGCCAGCATTGGGTAACCTCCCCCAAATTTGACTATTTGCTTTTCCTCAGTGCATAGTCACCAGGGTAAAATTCCATAGGGCTTTTTGGGGGAAGACTGGGAAAAAGATTAACAGGACAAATTTTGAGTCTTATAGTGTGGTTCTTCCTCAGGGGACCTAGCCTCCTCTTCATTTAGGGGATTCTGAGTCAATAACTTGGTTCAAGTCAGAAAATTAAATAAGAGGCTCTGACTTTCTATTTTAATCATTTGAGTTAGACTCTTGGTAACTAGAACTAAAGCTTTTTTTCACTAAATATAAAACAAGTAAGAATTTAATAGATTTGTCTTTTAGGAACACCACGATCAACTAGTTAATGTTATAAATCTCTACAAGTAAGATTATTCTGATTACTGTTTTGATTATGTTGGTCATTATGGTAATCACCCTGACCTTATCTTTAGTTATTAATGTGATCAATTAGCTCCTGTCACCTCAATATCTAATTATCATTTTTACATTTAAGGATCCCATTTCAGTACCAGTAGTTTTCACTATAATTTCTGAGCTACACAGAAGAGAAACCACAGAACTATTCAGTGATACTGAGACTCCTCTCACAAATATATTTTCATAATTATGATGAAAGGTATATGCTCTGGATCCTCCTTGAGTAGGTGAGTGTGTCTTACATAATAAATTCACACAAACATTTCAAGTTCTCTAAGCCTTTGGATAACTTTCTCAATAGGGCACCAAGGCAGTCTTTTAATCAAACATTAAATTAAATAACTTTTTTCTGTATTACAGACAACAAATCATAGTGTTAGAGCCCATTCTAACCAATTGACTACATCATTGAATTCAGAATCTCTAGTGGATTCATATGAATAAACTTGGCCTGATCCATTGTTATGTTCCTTTAATCATTATCCCACACACTTACTTCCATTGATAACCATTTTCACACCTATTCACACATTTCTGTCTATATAAAGTAGAAATATCATGCATTTCTTGTGGATTGTGTGTACCTCCTCATGGATCACTTTTTGTGTTTCACCTTTTGGTGAATTGGGACTTGAATCTAGTCCTAGTTTTAAAAGTAAAGAGGGCTTATGAGGTTAGATTCTGAGAAAAAACAGTATGTTTCACTGGGCTACCTTAGGAGAGTCCATTTACAGATTCTTCAGGAAAACAAGGGCTAACACACTTGAATAGGGCTGAAAGGACTGCTTCTCCTAGCAATACACTCAGCAGTATTTAATGGTTCAATGTTTCAGATTCATCAATAATTTCCCATGCCCCTATTTCAATTTTCAAGATCTTATTTTTGTCCATTCAATGCTATCACTTTAACAGAGATATATTTTATGCTGAAAATTTAGTTTAGAGTGTAATTTATCTATTTGTAAAATTTGATTTAATCATTTGTATGACTTTGAATGACCAGAGCTCTCTGGCCACACGAGATAATGGCTTCTTTCAGGTGTTATAAGTTAGCTAGAGCTATGAATTTAAATACCTGCATTTATTTATTTTTTCTCTGCTTTTCCATAATAGTATTAACAACTAACCAATCTCATTATACCTGTTAGTTTCATGAGAGGTACTGCAAGTTATTAAATATATAGTGACCTGGAACTTACCTTTTATATGTATTTAATTAGGAGTATTTTGCTTACCTCTATTGCCACACCACACCATGGGCTTTACCATTGGAAACAGAATCATTAATCTCTTCAAATCTTATCAGATTAAAACACAATTTGTAGAAATGCTGGAAGCAATTTAGAAAGTTCATGCTTAAGATTCTCTTTTTCTAGAACCACTCTCATTATCAAAGTCTGTGTCATTCAGGATTCTTCAGAAGAAAAAATATATAAAAAACAAGCAAAAAACAAAATATAGCCAATAAGCTATGTATGAGTGTGTGTGTATATATATACACACATATATATGTACATATATATAACACATATCTATATATATGTACATGAATATATACAGCTTTGCACTGCATAACAATGTTTAAATCAATAATGAACCACATATACAATGGTGAACTCATAAGATTACAATAGAGTTAAAACATTTGTATTGTCTAGTAATGTCAAAGTTGCCATAATATTGCAGTACAACTCTGGATGCAGGGGTTTGTGGTGATGCTGATATGAATAAACCTATTGCACTGCCAGTACTATAAAAGTATATCGCATATAATTGTATACAGTGTATAATAATTGAAAATGATAGCTAATGTCTATGTTCATGGTTTTATATATTTATTATACAATACCTTTTTTTCCATTTTGATTTTAGACTCAGGTTTACACATGCATGTTTGTTACATGGACATATTGTGCAGTGGTGGGGATTTGGTCTCAGGTGGCCCATTTCCCAGATAGTGAAAAATTATACACAATAGGTAATTTCGGAATTCTACTCCCCTCCCAACCTCTGTCTTTATTGGTATCTCCAGTGTTTATTATTTTCATTTTTGTGGTCATTTAGCTCCCACATATAAGTGAAAATATGTGATGTTTAGTTTTCTGTTTCTGAGTCAGTTCACCTGAGGAAATGATCTCTAGTTCCACTCAAATGGATGCAAAGAACATGCTTTCATTCTTTTTATGTCAGCATGGCATTCCACTGTGTGTATATACCACATTTTCTTTATCCAGTCAATTATTTGTGTGCACGTAGATTGCAATGGACATACAAGTACAGGCATACCGGGGATGCCAGAAAGACATATACACATTTTAAGAGATGTTATCTGTGTATTACTTTTTGAAGTTGGCTTGAATTGTGGTAGCAATGTGTAGTATGACATTCATTTAAAAGATGGCATTAATAAAATGAATGCTAGAATCACCATGCTACTGACAGGACAGTCAAAAAAAAAAAATGGTGGAAGCCTGGTTGCCATTTGAGGAACACAAGATCATTTTGAAGTAGTATTTGGAAATCGAGAAGTTTGTGGAAGTACAATGACAATGGAGGAGTGAGTATGCAATAGAACCTCCAACATACCTAACAATTTCATGCATCTGTGATAAGATTAAGATACATGGTGCTGTGTGTGATGTGCATAAGGGAAGATTCAGAGATCTCACACAGCAACAAGTCCTGCAGTAGTTCACCATAATAGGAGTTTCAGGATCCTGACGGTAAACACTTTCATCAATGTTTTGTAGTCATTCTTGTAGAAATCTTTCACCTCCTTAGTTATGTGTATTCCTAGGGCTTTTTTTTTTTTCTTTTTTTTTTGAGGTTAATGCAAGTGGGATTGAGCTTTTGATTTGGTTCTCAGTTTGAGCATTGTTAATATATAGAAACACTACTGATTTGTGTACATTAATTTTGTATCCTGAGACTTTACTAAAGATATTTTTCAGGTCTAGAAACTTCTTGAAGGAGTCTTAGGGTTTTGTAGGTATACAATTATGTCATCCATGAACAGGGGCCATTTGACTTCCTCCTCGATTTACAAACCTTTTATTCCTTTCTCTTGCCTGATTGCTCTTGCTAGGACTTCTAGTAAAGGTTGAATGAGAGTGGTGAGACTAGACATGACTGTCATGTTCCTGTTTAAGGGAGAACATTTTCAACTTTTCCTGATTAAGTATGATGTTGGCTTGTGACTTTGTCACATATAACTTTTATTATTTTAAGATAAGTCCCTTCAATGCACAGTTTGTTGAGGATTTGTTTGTTTGTGGGTTTGTTTGTTTGTTTTTTAATCATGAAGGGATGTTGAATGTTGTTAAATGTCTTTTCTGCATCTACTGAGATGATCATGTGATTTTTATTTAATATTCTGTTTATGGGCATATTTTGGTTTTGGATCACGTTTATTAATTTGCAGATATTAAACTGTCCTTGCATTCCTGGAGTAAAACCTACTTAGTCATGATAGATTTTGCTATGCTGTTGAATTATGTTGGTTGGTATTTTGCTAAGAATTTTTACATTTATATTCATTAGGGAAATAGGCTTATAGTTTTCTTTTTTTGCTGTGCCCTTGCCTGGTTTTGGTATCAGTGTGATACTGGTTTGATAGAATGCATTAGAGAGGAGTTCCTTCTCCTCAATTTTCTAAAATAGTTTCAGTAGGATTGGTATTAGTTCTTTTTGATATGTCTGATAAATTTCATCTGTGAATCCTTCTGGCCCTGGAGTGCTTTTTTTTTTAATCTATTTTTGTTGGGAGATATTTTATTACTGATTCAATTTAATTGCCTATTATAGATTTATTCAGTATATCTATTTTTTTCCTGGTTTATTCTTGAGATGTTGTATGTTTTTAGGAATTTATCCACTTCCTCTAGGTTTTCCAGTTTGTTGCCACAGAAGTGTCATAGTAGTTTCTGTTTTTTGTTGTTGTTGTTGTTATGTCACCTCTGCCATTTCTGATTAAATGAATTTAAGTGTTCTTTTTTTCTTCTTTGACTTAGTGAGTGGTCTGTCAGTTCTGTTTATTCTTTCACAGAACAAAAATTTTTTTTTTTGAGTTGAAGTCTCACTCTTGTTGCCCAGGCTGGAGTACAGTGGCAAGCTAACAGTCACTGCAGCCTCAACCTGCTGGGCTTATGCAATTCTTCTGCCTCAGCCTTCCAAGTAGCTGGAACTACCGATGCACACTACCATGCCGGGCTAGGTTTTTTTGTATGTGTGATTTATTGTAGAGATGAGGTCTCACCAAGTGGCCCAGGCTGGTCTCAAATACCTGGCCTTAAGCAATCCTCTTGTCTCAGCCTCCCAAGTGCTGAGATTACAGGCTGAGCCACTTCACCCAGCCAAGAATAAATTTTTTGATTCACTAATCCTTTTTATCACTTTTTTGGACTTAATCTCAATTAGTTCTGCTCTGATTGTTATTTCTTTTCTTCTGCTAGTTTTAGATTTATATTTTTCTAGTTCCTTGATGTGCAAGATTAAGCTGCTGATTTTTTGATCTCTGTATCTTTTTGACGTAGGCATTTAATGTTATAAGCTGTCTTCTCAGAACTGCTTTGCTGTTACAGAGGTTTTTGTACATTGTAACCTTATTTTCATTTTTTTAACAATTTTTAAAAATGTTTTCTTTAATTTCATTGTTTACCTAATGGTCATTAAAGAATGAGTTGTTCAGTTTCCATGTAGTGATGTACTTTTGGAGCCCCTCTTTGTGTTTATTTCTGATTTTATTCCACTGTAGTCTGATAAGATGCTTGGCATCATTTTGATGTTTTTAAATGTATTGAGACTTACTTTATGGTCAAGCAGTTGGTCTATTTTTGAGAATATTCTGTGAAGAGATGAGAATAATGTGCATTCTGCAAAGAATGGATATTCTGCAAAGAAAACTGTATATTGGGTGCAAAGTTCAGTAGACGTCTGTTGTGTCTACTTGATGTATAGATCAGCTTAAGTTCAGTGTTTCTTTGCTCATTTTCTGTTTTGATAATTTGTCTAGTGATGGCAGTGGGATGTTGAAGTCACTCACTATTAAAGTATTGTTATCAATATTTTTTAAGGTCAAGTAATGCTTGTTTCATGAATTTGGGTGCTCCAGTATTTGGTGCATATCTTTTATTAGGTAGATAAATTGTGTTGAATTGCACCTGTTAGTATTATATAATGCCATTCTTTTTATTTTTTTAATTGTTTTATTGTTTAATGCTATTCTTTTTCTTTTTTTTGGTTTAACATCTGAGCTTTTGGATATCAGGATAGCTACTCCTGCTCATTTTTGTTTTCTATCCATTTGATAAATATTTTTTCCCACCCATTTACTTTAATTCTATGACTATCTTTGGCTTTTTGCCTTTTGAGTCTACGATTATCTCTGGGTTTCTTGCTGGTAGCATATGGTTGGGTTGTGTGTGTGTGTGTGTGTGTGTGTATGTGTGTGTGTGTGTTTCAGTGAGTCACTCTGAGTATTTTAAGTGAACCGTTTACACTCAGTGCTAATATTGATATGTAAGGTTTTATTCCTGACATAATGGTGTAAACTAGCCACTTTAGGGATTCTAATTGATACTTTCTTTGTAGACTCTGTGAGCTTTATACTTATGTGATCTGTGATAGTGAGAGTTGTCATTTTGTTTCCAAGTATAGAACTCCTTTGAGCATCTCACATAGAGCCAGTTTAGTGGCAACAAATTCCCTTAGTGTTCATTTGTTGTAAGAAAGTACTTTGTTTTTCCTTTGTTTATAAAACTTTGTTTAGCTTGATATGAGATTCTTGACTGGCAATTTTTTTTTTCTTTACGGTAGTTAAAAATAAGCCACATTCTCCTCTGGCTTGTAGAGTTTTTGCTGATAAGTCTGCTGTTCGTCTGATGTCCCTTGTCTTTATACATGATTTGGTGTGTCTCTCTTCCTGCTATTAGGATATATATATATTTTTTACACTAACTTTGAAAAATCTGACAATCTTATGCTTTGGTGATGTTCTTTTTCCAATTTGTCTTGCAGGAGATCTTTGGACTTCTTGTATCTGGATGGTCTCTCTGAAAATCGGAGATTTCTTCAATTATTTCCTCAAATATATTTTCCATACTTTTTACTTTAACTTCTCCCTCTGAAATGCCTATTATTTGTAGGCTTGGTCACTTTACATAGTCCCATATTTCTCATAGGCTTTGCTCATTGTACTTAATTTAAAAAATATATTCTGAGTCAGTTAACTCAAAGGACTTGTCTCCGTCTCTGAGATTCTTTCTTCCACTTGGTCTAGCCTACTGTTATAGTTTTGTACTGTGCTTTGTATCTTCATCATTAAAGTTTTTTAGTTAGTTTTTTAAAAATGTTGTCGATCTCTCCTTTCATCTTATAAATTGTTCTGCTAATTGTTTTGCATTGGTTATCAGCTTTATCTTGCATCTCTTTTCATTTCTTTACAATAAATATTCTGAATTTGTTATCTGACATTTCAGGAATTTCTTTTTGGTTAAGTTCTGTTGTTAAAGATTTAGTGTGCCCCTTCAGAGGAGTAACAAGATTTTTTTCATATGTTCAGAGTTGTTTATTTGGTTCTTTCTCATTTGGATAAGCTATGGCAACTAATTTGCATGAGTTCCTTTGATATAGATAGTCTATGAACATGGGATATCCCAAGTGTTGGTTGCAATAGTAGTGGTATTGTTGTAGTAGGGGTGTGAGCTGACTTGCTGCCTTCTGCTCTTCTCCCCCCACTTAGACTTCTTTCTCAGTTGTGTAGGAGTGGGGACCCTCGTTTTCCTTAGTATTGCTGATGCATGCTATGCCAGCTAGCCTAAAAGGGAGGCTGGGCTAATTAACAGTGATGCTCGCTGTAGAGTTATAGGTTGCAAAATGACATTGGCCACGGGACCTCTTGTTGATTAGAAACCATAGCTATAACAACTCTTCTTTTGTTCATGTTACAGATTCTGGAGCACGGGAGTTGAGGCTCCTACTAGGCTCCTGTCATTAAGGCTGCTATTTTGGGTGTTTTTCAGAATTACTGAGGCCAGTCGCCTTAATAACTTGGAGGGGTGGGGCAGAGTGAGGACTCATGCAGTGACACAAAAATACCAATTCCAGGTTGCAGATCTGACTCTGACAGCCTGTATCTCATCCTGGAAGGAAAAATGTGACTTTTTGGAATCTTCCACAGTTCCTTGCTTGTGACTGGGTGAGTCTAGTTTTGGCTTCAAACTATGGGATGATCTCCATGTTCCTCTCCCTGCTCTTAATGTGGGGGATGGGGAGGTGGCCTCCTACACTCCAGAGGGAGCAGCCTTGTCTCTGGGCAGAAACTGATATGTTTGAAGTGGTCGCTGTTGATGAGACAATGGACTCAGGTTAAAAAAAAAAAAAAAATGGTGTCTTTCTCCCTGACCTGGATTTGGGAAAACACTTTTGACTTTATTGGATGTTTTCCCCCTCACCATCTTTTGGCTTCCCCCAAGATAGCTCCAGGGTTCCAAAGAAATGGGGCTTTCTCTGATGGCCTGTTTAAGTAGAATTCTGATTGGAACATATGTCTCAAAGGGAGTTTTCAGTTTCTACCCATGTTCCAGAATCACACTCACTTTTCTCTATAAAGCACTTCAGGGAAACTATTTGCCTATCTTCCCCTCTCTGAGATTTGAGGTATCCTTTGCCATTCTGCTAAATATCCATTTTTCTTATTCAATTAAGGATCACTGTGTTATTCTTTCCACACTATTTCAGAATGTTCTAAAGTATGAGGCATGCTTGGAAGTCTCTAATCTGCCATCATGAGAAAGAGAATGTAGTCATCAGTTTCCTTTTTGAGCAGTAGAGGTTTGTGCACAAAGCAACCAGCTCACAAAGATGTGCTGAAATCATTGAGGGAGAACTTGGAGATGGAGTCTGTCAACTCCTAGGATTTTCCACCTGTACCACCCATACCTGCCAAGACTCTCAGCGCCCTCACTTGGTTCCCCATTGCAGCGTTCCAGTTTGCAGTTTTGGAAAACTCCCAAGACAGGGAAGGGCACACCTCATCAACAAGGGTACCTGCATAATGAGCATTTGTATACGTAACCCTGAATTGCACTGTACATCTTTAAAATTAAGAAGAAAAAAGTGCACTCTTGAAGTGTCTTTTGAGCTATACTATACTTTTTATCACTGTTTTAGAGTGTATCCCCCACATATAGATTGCATGATCTAAGTTATATGTGAAATGTAAAAAAGTTAAACTCCTGTAAATAGAAAATATAATGGTGATTACCAAGAGCTGAGGTGGTTGTATGTAAGGTGGGGAGTTGTTGGTCAAAGAAGACAGTATTTCACTTACATAAGAAAAATAAGTTCCAGAGTTCTGTTGTAAAACATGGTAACTATAGTTAAAATACATTTTCTTTTTAAAAAGTATTATAAGAGAGATCTAAAATATTGTCACCATGAGATAATGCATTTGTTAATTATCTAGCTTTAGTTATTTCAAGTTGTATACATATATACTTTAGAAGAGCATGTTGCACATAATAAATATATGAAATTTTATATATCAATGTAAAAGGGATACATAAAGTAATTGTGTTGAACAGATACATAAACAAATATAATTTGAGTTTCAATGCATGAGTACAAATTAACCTAAAGTGGAGAATAGGGAAAGTGAATTTTAGACAGAACACTTGAACCCATCGTCCCATATTTTCAACACGATGACACATTCAAGCAAATGAACAATGTTGAGTTTCTGGAATATCTAATATGAAACTAGTGATTTGGGTAACAGAGGCAATATGAGAGACTGACATCCTATTTTGCTATTAAATTAAGCAGCATCTGAATAAGAATTATACCAGGCAAAGTAGACTGGAAGAAAAAGGACTAGATCAGATAAGCCAGTTGAGGGAATTTGATGAGATTCCTGATGAGAAATTATGATGTAGTTGATACTCAGAGTTACTTGCTGGGGTATAAATTGTATGTGTAACAACATTTAAGAAATACAGTTTTAAGCCAGGCTCGGTGGCTCAGCCTGTAATCCCGCCCCTTTGGGAAGCTGAGGTGAGTGGATTGCTTGAGCCCGCGGGTTTGAGACCCACCTGGGCAGCGAGACCTCATCTCTACAATAAATCAAAAAATCAGGCGGGCATGGTAGCGCATGCCTGTAATTCCGGCTACTTGGAAGACTGAGGTGGAAGGATCGCCGGAGCCCAGCAGGTCAAGGCTGCGGTGGCTGGGAGCAGCCATGCACTCCAGTCTGGGCGACAGAGTGAGACTTCGACTCAAAAAAAAAAAAAAGAAAAGAAATACAGTTTTATACTTTCAGTAAATATATGGGGGTAAAGAAGAGAACCAGATCAAGATTAAAATTTGAGGTTTTTTTTTTTTTTACTTAATGTTATAAACAGGAGAAAAACAGGATAAGTTGTATTAATTTGGAGTGATTATTTGCAGCTTTTTAAGCTTCTGTTGCTCATGGTGTTTATAATTGGACATGCTTGTTGATGTTTAAGATAGACTCCTTAGTGAAATTATGTGACTGAGAATAAACATACTTTTATTATTTGTGCCTGATTTGGCTTCTTCCAGATTCAGAGAAAAGAAGATGAGTAAAAGTCATTAGCATAGCAGGAGACCTAAGTAGGCAGGTGGAGGAATTAGTAAGGAGAGGAATTACAGTTACTAATAGGTGCAGCATCTATCCAGTTACCTTTATTGATATTTGAAATTTAATTTTAAAAATAAATTCTGGCAAGTGGTGTAAAACACATGTTGACAGTTTACTCTATTTCAAAGAACCTAGGGTATATGCATACAGACTCTCAACAGTCATTAGTGAGGAATGGTCTTGGAGGTGTTAATCTTCTAACAGTAGTACCAGTTAGTGGTGCAAGTGGGCAGAAGCCTTAAGACTTTGGACAATGCCTCCAGACAAAGAAAGGACACAAGCAAACGGTAGGGCCTGAATTATCTCAAAGGGACATTAAAATCACCTTTAATAGACTGTTTTGTATTGTTCTATTATTCTTTATTTATAAGTAAAACATTTCCATTCAAATATGTGTTGGGAGCCAGCCATGGAGGCCTGCCTGCTGACAAAGTCCAGGGGACTGAAGACCCTGGGTCACAAAGCGAATGTGGGCAGCTGAAAGCCTTGCTTCTTCTATTTATGTTGTTGATGCAGCCAGAAAATTCTGTACAGTCTGAAGATGGAAAACAAAATCCCACTCACGTCATTCCTCATCCCATGCACAGAAACAAAGGGGAATTTGCGAGAAAATTACCTTCACTTTTTATGAGTTCCCCCCTAAGTTTCCATGTCCCCAACCTCTTAGTATTCGATCAGATAATTGCATAATTAAGTATTGTCGCTGGGAAAGTTACCATAAGTCAGGAGGTGCTCACTTTAATGCACGTAAGGGGAATCATTGGCCTTGCCAGGGAACTATAGATGAACACTTAAATTATCATGTGTGGGTAGAAAATCACTTGGTAGATTTTGTTCCTTCTGATTGGCGATTATTATCATTTTTGAGGAGAATGCCAATGCACTAATTATGCTTATTTGAGCTTTAAACGTGGAATTTTATGTACACCTGAATGGCCATTTTATTTTTTTTATGTTTTATTTTTTTGAGTTGGAGTCTCACCCTGTCACCCAGACTGGAGTGCAGCGACCGCTCCCGGCCACCACAGCCTCAATCTGCTGGGCTCCGGCGATCATTCCGCCTCAGCCTTCCAAGTAGCTGGAATTACAGGCATGCGCTACCATGCCCGGCTGATTTTTTGATTTATTGTAG